>NW_017842052.1:636322-697539 GCF_001891065.2 Hippocampus comes
GACGGCAACTTTGAGGAAGGAAGACATCTCGTCGAGTACAACAGCAACAAAGCGCAGGGAGCAAAGCGATACCTTTTCTTTCTTTGCCTCTTCAAGCACGCGGCTGTGTTGGCCTCGCAGATTTTCCAACTCGATACGCTCCCTATGGTGAAGTAAGGCACGAGAGATCGGCGAAAATTTTGGAGTTGATTCCACCCATCATTTTGAAAAAAAACGGAGAAATCGCATGACACGACGGTCATCGTTCGATTTGGTTTGCAACCAAATGAGTTGGATGTGTTCATGTGGTGGTTTCTTTTTCGGCAACTGGCTCCCATTGGCCTACTTGAGACCATTTTGGATGCAGATCAACATTTCAAAGTACGTGCTCCTAAAACCCCCACCGAGTTGTCGAGATGTAGTTATGATGATGATGCTGCTGCTGCTGAGTGGATGAATTGACGGTCAACCTCGTAGGTTTGAACGTTTTTAACGGGCACTTGACTACCTGCTGCTTTCATCTTCCAATCTCTCTCTTCTGCTCTTCTCAGCCTCCGCGAGTGCCAGGAGCCGAACCTTCTCCTGGCGAAGAAGCGAATTCTGGGACTCGAGCGAGGCCAACTGGCACTTAACGGAGAGCAAGTCTTCTGTGGCCGCGCGTTCCTTCTCGACTGCGGCGGCGAGTTGCGCCTGGGCTTCGACTGACAGACAGTACGAGAGGAGAGCAAGAGGTGGTGGTTTTAGGACAAAAGCGCTTTTTGCTCTGCGTGCCGCATCTGTTGTTGTCGTTCACCGTCAAGGCAATAGTGGCGGAAGAAAGTAACCGACCATCAATCTACGCACCCGTCCCGTCATCTCGCGCTCACAGACACTCCACAATATGACGGTGGGTTTGTTAGCGAGTTAGTATGACGGGGTCGTTCTCACGAGTGTGACATTCAGGGCAAACAGAGACAGCAAAACAGGACAATACAATACAAGGCATCTATACGTCGATGACACTTTCACAATAAGGTCAGAAAAACATTCGGCTCTTACCAAGCCGATCGGAGATGCTCTGTTCCAGTTTTTCCCAGGATGCCGTTTGTCCACCCAGCGAGGCCTGCAGGTTCTCAATTTGACGCAACAGGGGCCTCGTTGCTGAAGTCACGCTTTCGCTGAGCTCCTGGTTCCTCGACTCCGCCTCCTGGAGCCTCTGCGGAAGGATGGAAGAAAAAAGCCCGCGCGGAAAAAAAAGTGGTCTCGCGGGACAGCTGGAGTTGGGGAACGAGAGCCAAGACGACGGCGTTACCTGTTGCAATTCGCTGATCTCCTCCCTCAAATAATCTTCTTTCCTCGCCTGCTGTTGCTCCGCCCTCTGAAGCGCCAATCTCAGGTCACCCACCTGCACGCCGCGTCGAGAGTTACCGAATGAGCAGTGGCACTTGAAGCCCTCGAGGGCTCATCCCCTTTACCCGGGGCACAAAGGACAGGAGGAAAACCGGGCAGATAAGCGACACGACTTTCCCTGGGACATGTGAGAACTCTTGCCCTGAGACTGTCCTGTGCGATGAACGAGAACGATTGGAGATGCAATCTCATTTCAAACGGCGGCTCGTCAGCACTGACACGGCAGCGACCGAGCCAATGATCGAACGGGCATCGATGCGGGACTGTGCGTCTGCGGCACAAGGCGGCGCGTCACCTGGTTGGCCAGAAGCTCCTGCTGCATGCGGGCCTCCTCCTGGGCCTTCTCCAGGGCCAAGCTTTGCAGCTCCTTGGCCTTCATCTCCCGACTCAGCGCCGCCTCTTCCGCCTCACTGGCCCTGCTGGCGTGAGTTTTGTGAAGTTCTGCGAGCTCCCTGCAAACAAAAAAAGGTTCAAGATGCGTACGCGGCACTCACGCAAAATGTTTCCGGGTATTGGGCTCGCGGAAGCTAAAATGCATTCGATCTTTGACGTGCACGTCGAGTCTGAAAACGAATCTCAGAAGCAGCTGAACGACAAGCAAACGGGAGCATGGCCCATGCGTTGACCCCCCCGCCCCACACACACACACACACCCTCCCCGCGATTTCTTGGCTTAATTCCCATCCGTGGTCATTGCTTCCATGAGATCAATATCAGACGAAGCCGCCGTTTACTTGTAAGAGTTATCCAGAGCTGCCTGGAGACTTCTGTTCTTCTCCAGCAGCTCCTCCGAGTCCGTCTGCAGCCTGCTCTGCTCCTTCTCCTGACGCTCGACGGCAGAATTCAGCTTCTTGATGTTGTCTCGATGCTGTTTCTCTACTTCTTCCTTCCCCTCCAAAACCTAAAGACGGTTTCCAAAATCGGAAAAACTACGACAGCACCGTTTTTCCCTCAAGGTCATTCATTTGATTCCATATTGATCTCGACGGTCAAAATGAATTTGAAGGAACCCGGGCACGAGAAACGGACTACATAAAAAAGACAAATAGCACGTATTGTTTCTCCAAACTCGGGTCGATTAGTATTTTTGTTTTGACTTCTTTTGTATGATGAACGAGGGCATGTTCGGTCTGCAGACGTGCAGAACCATCCATCAGTTGAAGAAAATGAAAGGAAAAAAAAGTGAATCCACAGTTCCGCGGCCTGTTCACGATGAACTACTGACAAATTCACCTGTTGACAGATTTGGGGGTGAAGCTATCGTAGGTTATTTAGTGAAAAACTCCAAACAGCTATTCACTGTTTGGCGTACTCTTTCCAAAAGAGCCTCAATGCCACAAGATGGCGGCAAAATAGCCCAGCTTTCCTTCTGGACGAGGCTTTGACACCTTCTGTGTGGTTCCCAAATTCAACCAAGACAATTCGCAGGCTGGGTCCTTCGAGGGCCTTTAAAGGCGGCCTGTAACTTTAGCCGAGTACGAGTAATGAAGTCATCACCGCATCTACGCGCGCACACCTTTGGATGTATTTGGTTCAGAATCAATCAGACATTTGGTTTGGATTGATTTGCCTTTTGACATGAAAAGATTTCATTGCGGTCACAAGAGTCTTGTGGGTCTTTTCCGTTCTGCCCTGCTTCGTATCGTAGAAAGAACATTCCCACGGGCTGAGAAGCGTCACCCATCTTTGCAGCGCGCTAACCTGCCGCAGCTGCCCGAGCTCCTCCTCCAGGTCCTTCATTTTCCTCTGTTGCTTGGCGAGTCTCGCCTCACTGTCCTTCTCCTTCGCGCGCAGTTTCTTGATGATGTTGCTGTGCTGAAGCTGTTGCTTGGACAACTTTTCACCTACAAAGTGAAACGTAGACAGGCCAAGGCCAGCAATTGATGACTCCTGAGCAGCATCCCCCTCAAAAGGCAGAGAATGCCTCAAGTACCCCCGGCACCCGCGCAGCCACGCCTTTCGAGTTGCTGTTCATTGCGCCGATTTGCATTCTATTCTCTCACGAGGAGGAAGCCGTAAAGACAGATGGACGGATGCGACCGAATACTCATTCGAGACAAGATCGGATCGCGTCTGCCCTACCTTTTGAGCGGGACTTAAAACCGTAAAGCTGTAAGTCACCTTGTGCTGAATCGCGCGGTCACCGGTTTCGGTTGACTGCTGACGTTTTGGGCTCGTCAGAGTAAAACTCTCAAGGTAGAAGTCAACTGAGCAGACTGTGTCAAAACTGTACTTGCTGCATTTGGCGTTGACGCTGCGTCTTACCCTCTTCCAGCAGGCCTCTGATCTGTTCCTCCTTCTCTTTGATGAGCTCCAACGAAACGCTGGAGTGGAGTCTGGAGGCGAGCTCCTCTCGCAGGCCCTTGATTTCCTGCGAAGATATGCCAACCTTGAAACAAACACTTGGGACCCGCTGGCGACGCCCCTGACGAATACGGCCATTATTTCATGAGCTGGGAACAAAGTGTGTCGTTGCATTTCCATGAGGTAGCTCCAATCCAAATTACCTTCTTGGCTATATCTCTCTCTTTGCAAGCCAGCTGCGCTTTCCTCTCAGTATCTGCAATGCGCTGCGTAAATTCATCCTTTAAGGACTGAACTGCGGAGCTCTCCTCCTTCAGCGTTAGAACGTCACTGCGGGCAGAGGGGGAATACACCCATGAGGCGCAAAGCTCATTCTCAGCAGATGGACACTTTTGCAGACGAATGCGTGCGCAGGATTTGGGGGGCAAAGATTTCATTGAGCCTCATTCATGGACATTGCCATGACAGACTAGAAATTGAATGACGGTTTTGCCTCACTGCAAAATTGACAATGAATATTAAATAAAAAAAAAAAAAAAAAAAAAAAGAGGAGTCATTGATGAGAACACGCTAGTGTATCAGTGAGGACAACGTCCGTTTCGGAGCTTTCGCCAAATTTCGAGGGGTAAATGTCATATACTCACTCTCGAAGGTTGTCACACTGTTCTTCCAGTCCAGCCTTGTCCTTGCTGACCGCCAGCAGCTGAGCCTCTCTTTTTTCAAGGCGGCTCGACAGCTCATTGATAACCTACAACGGCACAAATTTGCGTTGGCACCAGAAAGGTTTTCTTTCACTCAAGGACTTTTTATCCCCCCCCCCAATAAAAAAACAGATGATACTTTTATTTTTGAAGCTCACCTTTTGAAGCTCCCAAACCTGAAGTGTTGAGACACCTTTCATCTCCTCGGCGATTGGTGAAAGGAGCTCTTCGACTGCCCCGGAGCTGGGATCGGACTGTGCGACGTCCGCCCCCGAATCGTGTTCAATCTCCGCCAGCTGTTCGGGTTGTTCGCAATTCACCGGCGTCACGCTCCGTCCACTCTCCTCCATCTCATCCACAGACTGCTTCCTCACGCTTCCGGTCAAATACTCTTCCTTCTCTTCTTGGAGCTCGCTCGTGCTCTCCGCCAGTCCGCCTCCTTGTTTCTCACAGTCGTCTGACGGAGCATCCGCCGAAAGCGTAGCGGCCGAAGTCACGGAAGCCAGCGTCCGACTGCCGGGGATGTCATCGTCCGAGTTGATCTCACTGACACTGCGACTGTCCAGCGACTGGACACTGAATGAATCGATGCGCTCAAACGCATCCGAAGAGGAACCGCAACTCTCGGTGAGCTTGGGATAGTCTTCCAGGCGAGGGAAATCTCCACAAGCGGAGGTGGAAAGAAGTTGGAACGAGCCATGCATCAAATGAAGGCTCGCCTTTCCTTCTCCCGTCTCTTGTCTGGAGCTGGCTGAGCTCTCACTCAGTACGCTCTCATGATCCAGGACTTCAATGTCACTGGTGGTGGATGTTCCTGAAGAGAAGGCACTAACGGGAGGGGAGGGGGTGTCACTCTGGCGGTCTTCCGTTTTTAAATCCTTCTGTTCTAAATGTACATCCTTGGAGGATTGGGAGGCTGGCGGATCGGAATTCTTGGCGTCTTTGGATTCGGAAGAAACTGTAGCAGGTTCAGACGAAGCTGAGGGGTTGCCCCCAACAGGGTACTCCGTTTGGATCTGTGGCCACTCTGCGTTGGAGTCGGCAGAAACTTTGGTGACAGAGTCAGGTTTCCCTCTGTTGGTATTGGTCTTGGTGTCATCTGGGCTGCAGGTCAGGTCACCACAGTTTTCACTCGGAGAAACCGGCTCGGGAAGAATAGTGTCCTGGGGCGAGCAGCCCAGCGCCACCAGTTGGCCATCGCCACCTGTCTGACATTGGTGATTCGAATCAGCTGACACCATCTTTTGGGTCTCCACTTCTTCCTTCATCGCGGCATTTTTGCGATTCTTTTCTTTTGCCCGGGGCTGCCTCTGAGATTTAGCAGGGGGGACGGACACTACCTGGGATGTGGTGATGCACTGACCATCTCCAGGTGGCAGGAAGGCACTGAAAAAGTTTTCGGATTCATCCACAACCGTGCGGGTGACCGGTGTAGTTATGGCCATAGACGGAGCTGGAGCTGAAACCTTTTCTTCAGGTGGCGCTTCCCACTGGGTTATCCCCCAGCCACCGCTTAATGACAACTTCTCAGGCAATGTCACATCTGACAAAAAGAAAAGTGCACTTGAACACACTGCTAACGTGAGATGCTACACGCCCGTTCTGTAAAACCTACCTTCATAAGGCATTAGCGTCGTGTCACTCCATTGGCTCTCTTCTTTAATGTCCAGGACACGATCGATTGATTTCTGGGCCGTCGTTAGCGCTTGTTTGGCGAAAGTGGACAGGTGAGATGCGTTGAACCAACTCATCTTGACCACAAAGCTAGCTCCAAGTTGTGACGCGGATGTCCAAAGAAATCAACCAGCAAGGCACGGCCGATTCAACTTGCTCTGCATTGTCGCTCTGAGCGATCGATCGCCCTAACGTGACAACAAAACAGTTTGAGTAAGACTCGATTTGTTGACACACCGCAACACAGCTAGCTAGCTAAAGCTGGTGTGGAGGAGCGTTAGTCCCGAGCTCGCGATAAGGACAGGCGGGAATCCCGATAGCTTCGGTGAAGTGTGGATACTTCGTGAGTGGGCTACCATAGTCATCGAAAAGAAAGAGTCGTCATAATATTGCGGCCTTTTCGTTTGTTTTGGTCGCTATCAGCTGGTGAGCTTGATGCTTGAGCGACGTCGTTACTTCCGGCCAACGTAGCATCGTGACGTCAGCGTCTGGGCTGGCTGTGCCTGACTGGGTGCGCTCGGAAATTAACCTCGAGCGCGCACTGTTCATCCCTACCGTTCAAAACTTTCGATCGTGGGGATCACCGTCCTTTTGGAAGATGGATGCTCTTGCCGGGTACTGAACGGCTGCCACATAACACATTTGCTCCAATCACCATGCAAGTGCAAGCGAGAACATGCTGCCTGCCAGCTGCGAGAAAGTAGCCTACATTTTAATCTCACCGTCAATTGACTCTCGTGTTTCCATAAAATAACCAATAGGGGGCAGCATAATTCTAGTTGTTTACTGTGGTCGCAATCTTGACAGAAAATGGCACACGGTCATTGCTCGTAGGCTGCGAGTCTCAATAATTCTATGATTTGTATGCCTTAACAATTAAAGAACAGTCAGAGTAGACTGCTCAAGAGAACCAAAAAAAAAGACCATTGTTGCTCCTCACATCTGGAACAGACCGTTATCCAATTGTCTAAACGAACCGTTCAAACATTTCTGCCTGCGTTAGTGCTGTATTGTACTTGTAACAAAGAAAACAGCTGTGCAAAATAATCAAAAGGCACAATAATGTTGATTGACTGCAGCGGGTTGCTATCAGAGTGTACGATTACACGGGGCATTTAGCGTGAACGCAAGACATCAAATTGAGAACCTGTGATGAAGCGTAATGGCTTGAGCAGGGAGGAGAGCTCCCACAAGTATGTGATTTACTACGTCGGCAGTGAGTTAATGAACCTTTGTGTTTAATTTCTCATTCCACTATGATAAATGAAGCTGAGAGGGACTTCCATGCATCTTAACCGCCATGCAAACGTAATGAGTCATTCTCACGCAGTGTTGCACAGCCACTGCACGGCCTTTTCTGCCGGGCTAAACACAATCACAGGCACCGACCTACATACAACTTCAATAATGTAGTATTACCAGTTGTGTATTTTCCACAGTTCGTTTTACACATGTCATAGTTATTCTGTTGACCGCACATCTATCGATCTATATCAGATTTCAGCTTCTGTGTGTTGTCATGCCAATGTAATCAGCTCAGGGCTTTCAGACTGCGAGTTGCACATCACACACAATTAGCAATGACTGTTTTTTTGTTTTGTTTTTTTTAACCAGTCAGATTTCAGATTCACCAACCCTGGCCTTCGCACAGGCCTCAAGCGACATGGGCATTTCCAGATATGGGCACTTGAGCCTATTTTGCCGGTCCGTCCTTCGTCCACCACCTGGCCACCCTTCCGTCATCGTCCCTCCGTCCTTATTCATATCATAATCGTCCTACGTCACCGTCCGTCCTCGTCATTTTCAAGCGGTTCTGTCCCAGTGCAGGTTTGGACGAAGATCACGGGCGACATACGTTTTTGCTTGTGATGTCCTCAGTGACCAACAAATCCCCATCATGTGACTGAAAACTATCGATCGGTAAACACACTTTATAATGTTTTTCGACCCAGTTGGATTTCCCCCGCCCCCGCCCCCCCACACCCTTTGTCACTTCCGTGAGTTATATGATGACACGTTGGCCAAACGCTTGTTGTCTGCAGATCGTGCGCTTGGATTCAAACATGGCAGCACAGGAGATCTCTTGACTCTTGAAAAGTCACGTGCTTGCTGTCGATCTCACGTCCGTGACCTTAATGACTTGTGCTGGCGTCAAGGTGTTGAATGGACGCAGGTTTCTGAAATAGGCCAGTCAAAGGAATAGAAGTGAAAAACATCCTTCAGCGCTGACACACGTTTCTCGAGGCTTTCTCTGAAATGCCATCTGTCACCCTCCCGCCTTAACGGGGACGTTGGGAATGTCACGGGTGACCTTTGAGATGACCTTGCCATCCGTCACAAAGGGTGGGCGCGGCCACCGAGGAGCGCGGGCTGTAAAGGACACCTTTTGTCATCAACGTGACTCGATGTAACATCCATTTTGAAATGACACCGCCGACTTCTTCTCGGCATCCTTCGGCTCAGTTAACAGGAAATGCGGAGCCAATCGTTTTCCCTTGACGTGTTTTCTCACCGGTCCACTTTGCGCCGCTGTGTGCCTCCGTAATCATTTGCCATTCAGCATCTTTGGGTCGGCCTGTCCAAAGAAGTTCTGATTGCGCTCCTGACAATGTGTCACAGCCCCGTGCCCCAAATTCAGTGCCGCGAGATGGCTGAATTGGTGTTGCGCCGCACTAACGTGATTGATGAGCCTCCCTGCCTCGGGGCTTTGATGAAGATGCGGCTGATTTATGAGCACTGCTCACAAAATAATTAGCTGCTCTATTTACACTCCACAAAACAGTGCTGTCTTGCTCCATTATCGCAGGCTGTACTTTGTATCTCGTAGCGCCCGCATAGGGGTTCTCGCTACACGCGCGGTAAATCTGCGGCTTCGATTTTGCTGACAAAAATGGAACTCGGGAGGGATATTTACAAAATCATTTCAAACGTGGTTTGAAATTGGCCGTCGCGGAATTCACTTCACACGAGCTGAGATGCTGTGTAAATAGAGCACAATCACTGACGAAAGTGAACCCATTTGTCCATTTGTATGTTTTCCTCAATGAGAATCACTTGAACCCGCGTCGTGTCATCGAATCAATATCCTAGCCGTCGCCATGATTATCGACAGATGCCAAGAGCGCAGCTGGCGCGACATCTCCAAGGCGTTCAACAAGAGCGCGGTCTTTCCTCCAAGAGGCGTGGCGGCGTCTTTGCCAGCTTGCACTTTGTTCTTCCTGTTTGGGATGGGCAAAGTCCCACAGACTGCAGTGCTCGCTCGCCACTTCCTGCCCGCTGGAGTGGAGGAGCGCCCGTGACCTTGCTCCGCATGCTTTTGCTTTCCTGCCGTTTGGGCCTGAAGAGCTTTTCGAAGATGCAGGAGGAGTTGTTGGAACGGGAAGAAGTCGCCGCCTTGAAAACAAACGTTTCTTTTTCCACTGAGCGATTTGTGAAATTGTTCGAACGGTGACTAGTTGATCAAGCGGCGATTCACTTTTGAACCTCTTCATTTTGACAAGAAAAACAACCCAATTGTGGCCTCCAAGGCAACTGTAGCCGACATAAAAGGCGTCATTCTTGTTATGAAAACTGCTCAAATGGTTCGAGTCCAGCGGACATTTGACATTCAGAAACAAAACAAAAATGTCACCAACGCATTTCTTGTCAAAGTTTGACTTGACAATCATATTTTCTATGCGCGCACTCGTCTAAACAAGGAATTCTGATGAAGATTGCATTTGCAGAAGATGAATTCAGCCTCAAAATGCACCCGTTTTTAAGCATGTCATTTGTCATTCCTTCTGTCAGACATTTTAGTCTGCCTCAATTTGGCTTTCAAGTCCAGCAAGAATGCCATTTCTAGCCTCAGAATCTTAAGTCAGAGGAAAGGAACTCCCAGCCCATCTTTTTCAACGGCGTTTATTCCGGCTCGCGCTTCCTCTTTCCTGTCCTCCTCGGCATGCTTCCTGCTTTGCCATTCCTGCATCACCATTGTCTGCTCCTTGCTGAAAAGAAATGCGGTTCGTTGTGGAGACGGCATCCAGTCTGTCAATATTCACGCCACGATTTCCTCAACACAAACATCTTTCCAGAATGTTACTTTCTTGATGTCCAACCAAGTGGGAAGAGTTGTCGTTGTTTTTTCATTCATCCTCCCCCCCCCTCTCTCCTGCTCTCTCCCTCTCTCTGTTTCCAGTGAACATGATCAAGAATGTGCAACATCTCAGACTTTGTGACAGCTTGGGTGTTTACAAGAAATATTGCAAGGGAGACACAGGAGACAGTAAATGCTGACATTAGTCAGAAGCCATGTTATAATAACACTTCCCTTAGCAAATGGAGCCCTTTTGTCTGTGAAATTTGCACACGTACTACCCCCCTGCCATGTTTTCACAATGAGAAATAGACGCTTCATGAACTGAAGTCGTAATTTGTCCTCATACGTTGGCATGTTGTTATACTTTACATGAACGTTTTTTGTTGTACGAGAGCGAGGTCACGGTCATATCAGCTGAGACCTCAGAACGAGAGAAAGAAACGGCACATGATTTAGTTGAACCTCAACAACATGAATCTGTTGTCATGTTCGCTTCGTGTTGCGCCTAATGGAAAGGACTCAAATAAATATTCACCTCTTTGTTACTTTTGACAAGTTTTTGTTTTCTTTTCTTAAACTCCCGTTCCAGACATGCTTTATTTTTATTTTGTTTTTCATGCCATGTGCTTTCAAATATGGACACACATCTAAATCAAGAACTACACAAGAGGAGCTGTTCAAGAAATTAGTCAAGTTCCCAGAGGAAAAATGAAAAGCCCCAAGAATGTAATGTTGCCCCAAAAGTGCTCACCACGAACTGAAGTAATGATGAGCCTCCTGGTTCGGGACACAAAATATGACAGAAAGAAAAAGACAAATGAGGATTTGTTCTTTCCGTAATACGCTGGAAGAAAATTCCAACATCAAGCGAAGCCGGGCCGGGCCCATCGCTGAACGCGCCCCTTTTGCACTCTGAGTAAGAAGAGGAATCCCAGGATGTCTCTTTGCATCACACCTGACGGCAGCCAGTCCCGAGAGCCGTTCCGGGTTCCAACCAAACATCCCACTGCTCTGGAAACCAAACGAGCCGCCAAAGTAATGAAGAGTAAATCCTCTCTGTGTTCTCCAACGACTGTTCGGGTGTGGAGGGGGCAGGTCTTGCCCTATTAAGCCCGAGGAGAGCGGATCAGAGCTCAGAACCTCATCATGACACCCCAGATGGTGGGGATTTACAGGTAGGTCTTCGCAGGAAGAACCGCAGCCTGAGCCGACATGACGTGTCGCTCTTTCGCGGCTTTCTGCTTCTGGGTCCAATTTTGCAGCATTGTGTGTCACGGTCATCTGTAAGAGCCCCGCAATCATTGTTGGACCGTTGCCTAAATGATCCACTTTTAGTAATCCGACCTGGAGCATTTGCAGGTCGGATTATTGACTGCAGAAGTCATTCAAAAACCAGTTTCACGCCCCGATGACAGCTGCCAAGCGACAGATTAATAATGAAGTGGAAAATGAAAGGACGGCGCGCCATTAAGTTTACTGCCCTGTGTAGGGGCGGATAACGGGCCTGTCGGTGATCATAAACCAGGACACAAAAAAATGTTGGATTATCGATGAGATCCCTGAAATGTTTCACAGTTTAGATATCCCCGAGGGGCTTGGGGTGAGCTCACACAAGTATTGCATGCGGCGCTTCCTGCGCTGGACACGACATGCAGAATGCAGCCACTCAGCACCTGAAGATAGGAGCTCTCTTTCGTCTTCACTATCAACACAAACATGTCTTCTCATGAACACAAGCGAGGTATCCGTCCATTTTCCGACACCGGTTGTCCTCATCAGGGTGGCTGCTGTGCTGGAGTCGATCCAATCTGAGGCGGTCCGCTGCAGTCTCACCGCATGGGTGCATGAACATATACGTACAAACAATCAGATCGTCCAGTTCAGTTCCACAGTTGCATAGATGGGGAAATGCCCCGCGACCCTTGTGAGGATGAGCGGATCAGAAAATGGAAATGGATGGTTTTGTGAATATGACACTTCCCAGACAAAATCAAAAGACCAACAATAGTGCAAAGTTCTGCATCTCTGTGTCAGGGGTGGGACACTGGGACCCAGTGTCCCGCGCAGCCCGAGGTCAAAGATTTGAGCGAAAGAGACGTCTGAAACCCCGAGTGGGGAAAAGTTCCAGTGACATTCAGTTTTGGGGCTCTCGGTTACGTTTTACAAGCCCCATTTGCGCCTTGCGCAGTCACGCTAGTAGCAGCTGCGTAACACCACAATTGCTCGTATTCGGTGAGTGTTCAACTCATGTCAACAGTTTTGTTAGCCGCACAATGTACATTTGGAATCATTAACGTCATGCCCCAACGTCATATTTTTCAAGGTATCATTGAAGGAGATCTCGCACCACTGTTAGCTTTTGGCCGCTGTTTGATAGGAGTTGTCTATTTGTCTTGGCTATATTCTTGCCACGCCAACACTGCTGTGGACAAGTGGCAAGAGGATAAAAGCATAAATGCGGGTAGGAAGAAAAGAGTTCATATAGCTTAGGAGAAGTAACATCAACAAAGATGTCCCTCAAGGGCAGTTTAGCGGGAACATATAAAAATCACCTCTGAAGAAGGCGACACAGCCCCGAGGGTCCACTCAGCACAACGGCGCTTTCAGATGGACATATTTCAGCCTACCGCCGTATACGGCAGCCACAACGGGGGGAAAAAAAGGCTCGCATTTCTACGATACCCACCCTGATGATCTCTCACGGCCGAACACAGTGGTTGGGAATCACTGCCGCAAGGTACCATTGCACAATAAACTGACATCAGATTTTGTGTTGATTTGGCACGCTAACAATTAGCATTCATGACATCGATCCGGCCCGTCACCTCCTTTTATGTGGCCGACGAAAGCAAATCAGGCGTGTCCGTGATCCTTGCGAAGATCTGTCCCGAAATGTCAAACTGTTGCGTGAAATAAATCACTTTTTTTGATTTTGCACTCATTTGATCACCGGTACCCAGTTTACACTCACTTGAACTATAATTGGACAAACAACAAACAGATAGTTTGCTGATTTCAAAACTAGTAAACACGGCCACCACAACTTTTGGATGTAGTTTGCCGTCGATGAAAGCTGAAGTTGAGCCGCGAGTAAATTGTGGCGAATTAGATTTGCTGCCACCTCAGGAAAAACGAAACGTTGGCATGATGCATTATCGCGTCAACTTCCAGCCGCGCGCATCTCCCTTATTAAATCGAGCGAATGGCAGCGACGGCGCGGGCCAAGGTCCCGTCTGCCAGCTGCGAAAGTCAATGACATTATTGCTATTTATGAGTTTGGATTCGTTGTTGGGAATTGCCACTTGCCAGCTCATCGCCGTTGGCGCTCATGAGCATAATCACGTTAGTGTTTGGATGTGCCCTTGCATTGTCATTCCTGGCGGTAATGAATGCACATCGGTGATGAGATGGGGACGGCCTCGTCCTCCGCAGCTTAGCGTTCAGGTGCGGCCTGGCGCCGCGTGCCGCACCTTGATCGAATTGAAAATGGACTTCCAAATGAAACGTGACACAAAACGTTTCATCGGTGGACGTTGGCCAAATCGAACAGGGTGCAGAGGCTTTGTTTTCACCTGCGATTTTCACCTTGAACCCATTTGTGCCTGCGTTGGGCATTCTAGTTTGTGCTTTGCGGTGAGTGAGGACATTTCCCCTTCTTCCTCCGTCTCAGTGGACAACTCAAGCTTCGTTGTGCACGTATCGTGGCAACCTATTGGCCCCCTTCCTGATTCTTTCCATGTTTATCACACACAAAGGTTTCAGTTCATCAAACCCATTTTGCTATCACACAGAGACCACCCAAGGAAATACAAAGTGCAGTTTCTCAAAGCCAATTTGCTTTATTCAGACACCAAAACAAAAACATCCAAACCCGCCCATCCCGAAGTGAAAAAGTGTTTCACATCGCTGTGGAAAAATGTTGGCCCACTCTTCTTCGCAGAATTGAATCATCCTATCAATCACAGCACATTGTCCCGGTCCTGAGGGAGCAAAGCAGACCATCACACTGCCACTACTGCGGTTCACTGTTGCTGTCATGCCCTTTTTATCAAATGCTGTGCCGTCGTTACCCCGGACGTACTTAAAGGGGCCGCGCATTTTGACTCATCAGTCCACAGAATGTTTTTCCAAAAGTCTCGAGGATCATCAAGATGTCTTTTGGCAAATGTGAGATGAGCCCTTGTGTTCTTTTTGGGCACTGTCTTTCTTGTGGTAGAGTCGTGAATACTGACCTGAACCGAGGCCAGCGAGGTCCGGAGTTTTTGGATGTTGTTCTAGCTTCTTTTACAACCTCGCGGAGGAGTTGTCAACGCAGTCTTGAAGTCATTTTAGCTGGTTGGCCACTCCTGGAAATGTTTGCCAGTTTTCTCCATTTGTGAATAATGGCTCTGACTGTGTCTTGGAAATGGCTTTGTAACCTTTTTTTCCAATCACAGTTTTTTTTTTTAACTACGTACTTCTTGAATTTCTTCGGATCATGACGTGACGTGTTTGTTTCTTGAGATGTTGTAGCCTACTTCACTTTGTCTGACAGATTCTATCGGTGATTTCTTGAGTCAACAAAAATGGTGCTAGGAAATTAAACTCCGCTTTATCAAAACTGTCATTTGTCACAGATACTTTGTGATTTAACAAGGAGGCGGTGCAATTAGTCTCCCACATAGAGATTTATTTTTATTGTGCCCCAATAAATTAAATTGCCATTTAGAAACTGCATTTTGTGCCACAGTGCTGGATGAATACGGCAAAGCGGCAGTCCGTGCAGACAATGGCCGCCGAGTCAGTGACGGGCAAAGTGAGCGAGGCAGTCCCATGAGGTGGGCGGGCGAGGCGGGTGGGGGATGGCTTTCGCTGAGATATATAATGACGGCGCAGGCAATATAAACCTGCCAATGGGTTGAGGTGACAGTAACGATCGGTTGAGGTTTATTTGATCAAAGCTGACCTTTTTGGCCTCCCGGTTCCCATGGAAACCCATTGCGCCTTCCTTTCGGGGCGATCACTGCCTATTGACGTCGGCTTGGAACGACACTCACGCCTTGACCTGGGGCAGATGTGACTTGCAGATAACCACATCGCAAGTGTCCTCTTGGCTCGGCTTGCTCCGTCGGGGGTCTCCACACTGAGTGGCTCGCATCGGTTTTTCTGCCCGCTATCTTTCCCGACACAACCTTCGCTGGCTGTTTCGTACGCTGTCTATGGCAATTCAAACTTAGAGGGGAAAAAAAAGCAACAAGTAGGGAAGTGAATAGCCACCAAGAATGACTGTTTAATACATAAACTAGTTCCCCCCAAAACTCTTTGTGGTTGCAAACTGCATTCTTCGTTCTCATTTCCTGTCAGTCTTTATGACGGTGGACGCAATTATTTCAAGAGCACCATTTGAACTTGGAGCCACGAGTCTCCGAGCGCACAAATCAAGTGTTGCCGCTGGACCAATGAGAATGAAGCGCTGAATGTATATGTGGCAATATGTACAATCTGTGCGCGCGAACACACACACGCACACGCACGCATGCAGCCATCACATCATTCATTGATATCGGCGCGCACAGGCAGCATGATAAAAGATGCATTGGAAAGCCCCCGGATATGTTTTCCTCCTTGCGCGCATGACGAGTATTGTTTTTGTCTCTGTCGCAATTTATGAGCGTTTTGTTCCCCTGAATGAATAGAAGCGCTTTATCAGACGCTTTGACCGATGCTTGACGCCGATACTGCTGAGAATGACAGGATTTCATGTTCCTGTCAGACAGTCTCGAGGTCAATTCATTTTACAGCGATCAAGTATGATCACAAAGTCATGAAAGGCCGATCGCAGCCCGATGACTTCTTCCGTATTTTCTTGCAGGAGTCAGACCATGTGCTTCAACGTTCTGCCGGCCTTGTGTCTTGAGTAGAACGCTTGGCCGTGTTTTCACTTGCGCGAGTCTCCCTGAAAGTTGTTGACTGGCGGCCTCGACCCCATCGGGGAGCCTGATTCGGAAGGTTTCCCGACCCGGTCGAAGTAAAAAAAAACAAAACAAAAAACATAATTGTCTGATTAAAAATCCTACTTTGCGGTTTTCACCTTTCGCCGGGGGTTTCGGGTCCCCATTAAGTGCGAAAAACGAGGGATTATGGTTTTTTTTTTTTTTTTTTTTTTTTTTTTTATCACACTGTTGTCCAGAAATCAAACGGATAGCTCAGGTTCCACTGCCCGCTCACGGACCCCTGTCATCACATGAAAATGGCAACAAGTCACGCCATGCAAAGCCGTGATTAATTTGTCTGCATTGTTTGGACAAAATGACTTTTTACAGAGGGCATCTTGAGAATTTTTACGTGGGACCAGTAAGTCATTGTTTTTACAGTCAGGCTCTCAGATTGTCTTTGCGCTCATAGTGAGAAAGAATAACAAGTGCGAGTGTTATTGGAGTCCAACCTACTCCAGGGCTTTGGGGCTATTAATGGCAGTATGACAACTATTGTGTTGCACAAAGGAGATGTGGCCTTTTACTACCGAGCATCAACACTGCCACTTTGTTGAAGGACACCCTGGCCCATTCCTTCATGTCGAGGGGACACAAACAGCACGATAAATATCCCACCTTCATGTCAACAGATGAAATGACATTCATCCCATCCGCTTTCCGATCCGCTTGATCCTCACAAGGGTCGGCAAAAAAATGGCAACAGTCGCCTGTCATTGATTATCCGTGAGTGGAGAGTCAAAGCTTAATTTGCTGTGTTGTGACAAAGTGCAGGTGCATGCGTGCGCATAAATGCAAAGGCCCGCCGGGGGAGTCTCGCAGTGGATGTGGGCTTTGTTCGGAAGCACGACTTTTTTTTTATTTCACCAATAAAATGCTTCTTCGCCCTTTAGTGTGTCGACTCATATGACAAATGTTGAACTCGGAGCACCTTGTGGTATTCCAAAAGAAATTCGACGTTCTAATTTTAAGATAAGATAAGATAAGATATGATTTATTTGTCCCACACTGGAGAAATTTACAGTCTACAGCAGCAAGATTTCACAGAGGAACCGACATTCCTGACTTAATTGACAAGGACGCCTTGCCAAGCAATTGTTGTGTTCCACAAGCAAACTCCTCCCCCAACGTATCTTCGCTCCAATTCCAACAAAGTCTGCCGCGGGCATCCACAGCTCCTCGGGTCGAGAATTTTTGGACATATAAAGCTCAGGGCGGACGGTAGAGCGCCGCGGTTGAAAATCAATAGCGCACGCCAACAATGACAAGAGTCAAAGGCTTTGCCCGTCCAATAACAAAGGTCAGTCAGGTCACTCTTAAGAGTCAACCCGATGGTACGAGCCGGCGTATCGGTGGCCGAGCTTCGAAAGGGGTTGACCGAGTACCTCCGGCTTGGATATTAATTGGAAAGCGCGATGTCACACTTGCGCTGACAAAAACACTCAGCGCAGCCGTTGGCTCTCGCGGGCGGGCACTGGCAAAGCAGGTGGATGAATCGCCTCAGCTCTGGGAACGAGTCGCTGACCCTTTTCCCTGATCCCTTTCCTGTTTGGAAGCAGAGCGGAGATACGGTTGGCTTGTCCCGTGCCGCCACAACCTGTTTTCCTCGTATCGCAATTCGCCCCTCCCCCCTGATTTTAGTCATGTCATGTTCCAGGTGGAGACGCGGGCGGTCCAGGAAATGTGTGTCCTCTGTGCAAAAAAAAAAAAAAATTCAAAAACATGTTTTGACCGTCTGCTCCACATCTGGGGGGGATATTTACTCCCGAAACCATTCTTTTGGGCGGCTGCATGACACAATATGCTTGACAGGATCTATTTGCACGCCCTGCAAAAGCAAAACACATTTTGGACCAATGAGAGGAAAACGGTCAACCGGAGCGGCTGTGAATCCAAGACAAGAACAAAAAAAAAACAACAACCCATAAGAGCTATCTTTAGTCGTCCATGAAAAAAAACAAAAGCAGCCATAAATGTGCCACGAGTCCACCACTTAATTCTGCAACCCGGTATGTGACAGTAGGACAATGCAGTCAGTACGAACAAAACAACTGAGTCATGTGTTATGCAAGCGCCAGTAGGTTCAGCTTTCTATTTATGCCTCCGATCAGTGGTGTGCAAGGTATGCGTGCTGGCCCGCGCGTGGCCCACTCCCTTCTTGAATCCGGTCCAACCCCCCAAAAAGAAAGACCAATAATCTTCGGACATGACCACAACATATGATAAGAATTAGTCAGAAGCTCTTTTACATTGTGGAGTTACTGACTTTCGCAACGTTTTATGAGCGATAACTTTCTTTTGGTAAATTATCGCTTCATTGATTTCATGCAAATAAGAACATGAGTCAAATGAACAAATTGCAAATGACGGAGGTTATAATTTATTTGAGTCAATGATTCATTGTTTGAATAATATATTAGGAGTAACATTCTTACATATTGTTCAAATAAACACCTTTTAGATACGGTAATACACTTTGTTTTTTTAAACCTCATCTATGAAGGACCTGGCCCAGCACAAAAATGTCCCCACCTTTGCTTTTGCCGCACGGCTCGCAACGCAGCCGAATGGGTCCGAACTATCGTGCGGAGTGCCGAGTTCGCCACGTCGGCCGCCAGCTGCGCTGCCGTTGCAAGTTGGAATCGGCGGCGAATGGCATCGCAAAATTGCAGACGGAATGGCCGGCCAGTCATAAATGCATCGTTTGTGGTTGGAGGCGAGATTCAGGCGGCCGGCGCTGTTGCCAAGCCAGACTAAAAACACGTTCCGCCGTCTACTCGTAGACACCACAGGATGTTTTGTTTTACAATACTACTGAACGATACCACTGGAGAATGTGGATAAGAAAGTGAATCGTGGAGAGTCTCTGTTGCCGAAACGCATGGAAGGTATTCCCACGCTTTCCCGTTTTTTTGTTGTGGTCCGTCATGTATGTCGATCTTTCTTTCAGTTACTGGGACGGATTCGTTGCAATGCGCGGCGTGCGGCCCCTTTAAGATCCTGCGCGCTCCCACTGCAATTAAAATTGTACCGTCGCACAAAAGCGTTTTTGTTTTGGAATGGGATGACCTTCAGTGAGGGGCACACAATGCGGTATCTACGCACCCTCCCCCTACTCTCACGTCTTTGTCATTGATCTTAATCCTGCCGCGAGCCATATGGAAGGTGGAGTTTTGACCTGGATGCATCGCATGCGTACACTGTAGACGCGCTCTCCTGCGGGCAGGTCCAAAGCCCGCCCGTACGGCTGCTCGCAAAGTGTGCGTACACCGCTTCCCCCGGGTTGCGGTTCGGCCGCATCGATTGACCTTCGAGTATGCGGATGAAAAGGAGAACCATTCCCATCCCGGCACGGACGGGCCATCAAATCTACCGGGCCAAGCGGGCGAGAGCATCCCAGCCGAACCAAAGTAAGAGCATGCGCCCGTTGGAGCCGCTCAGCGTTTGCGTATTCCTCGAGCTGTCAGCCTTCGCGCGGCATCAATCAATCAGCTCCGTGAAAGGTGACCCGAGGGGTTAGCGGCGCCAACCTTTCCCATCTGTTGCCAAGGAAGTGCGGCCTGTTGCGCAGGAAACTGGGAGAGCGCTTTCCTGTTATGAAGAGAGCCTTTTCGAGGGTTGCGCTCCTTCAATCGGGCAACAGATGCTGGGCCAGGAAGCCCGGCCGACAGCAAAAAGCCGCCGTGGCCCACAGCAACTCTTCTCGGGGCAAACTGCGCAGCGCTGGGGAAAGAAACAAATCACCGTCACCCCAATGACTCCTTGAACGGAAAGCTGGTCAAATGGGCTCGACAATACAAAGGAGAGCGAAATACTCTCCTGACCGACTTGAGCGCCTTTTAAAAAGTGAACGCATTTCAAAGTGGCCCTTTCATCCTTCCATTTTTTCCGTACGCTGCCCACAAAGGCAAATGTTTGGACATCCCAGACATACAAAGTTAGGGAGAACTTGCTTTTCACCTCAGAAGCCCCCCGGCCCAAAATGTTGATCAACTATTTTACGGTTATTTTAGACGGGCGATTACAGGAGTAACAAACCACAAAATAAAATGCTTGCAATAGCTCAGTGCCTCGACGTGAGTCGCGTCACTTCCATGAGCTCATTTCGGTCATGAGGCTGTTTGCCGCCAAACGGGTTAGAGTTCGTTGCCCTGCGCGCGTTTGCAGGTTGGAGACGAGCGGGGCGACAGCCAACCGAGCGCCTTCGTCTTTTGGAGATCCGAAACACCGCTCGGACGCTTGATTTTGTGTGCAGGAATACGGCGCCATGTGGGGTGTTTGCGCTCCATGAAGTCCCGCCTCGAGGCAGGAAGCCAAAACGAGCCTCACTCAGAAGAGGGCGGGGGGCGGGGGGGGGGTGAGAAAGAGGCGGAGGAGGCGCCCGGCGCGCGACGCTCGACACGCGCATTTGCTCCTCCGAGACGAGATGCTGCGCAACTCGGCTCGTGACACCTGATCGCCCCACCGACGCCTTTGCCTCTGTGCGAGGATTCACTTTGCGGAGGATGCGGTCAGCGTGGCGGCGAAAAATGAGCGTTCCTCTCTGCTCCCGCGGATGACGACGTCCCACGATGAACACAGGTTGGTTGCTGAGATGCTGCGAGACTTTTTCTAGCTCGTCTGTCTCGCTCTCACCGTCAAATGGCACGTTCGGGGCTTTCATAAAGTAGATCGCCTGCTTATGTTTGGTCGGGGGTGGACGACTTGAATTTCAGATTGAAGAATTAGTGGGTGATTGAAAAGACCCCCCCCCCCCCAAAGAGAGAAGTCAAACTGAACACGAAGCGGCGATTGTGTGATCACTTACTGTATTGTTTCAACTACTTAGGAAGTTCATGATGACATTATTATTTCAAGACAAGGTCACAACATCTTTGGAAAAGATGGGTTTTTTTCAGTATCTGCCGAGCTTCTCCTGGAAAATTAAGTATGAACCGTCCAAAAAAAAAAAAAAATGCGCAGAAGTTCATCTAACAGAAGTCGACAATAATCCCTTCATGAGTCGTCCTTTTTGTTGCGTGGTAATTGTGAGCTTGCATTTGCCAAAGCTTGGAACACAGTAGCCCCGTTCTGGCTGTTCAGGTGGGACTTTTCATCGTGTGGACATTGTCACCTCACATCCTGTGTTTGGAATTGCCCCGGTCTGACTGTGTGTCACCTCTTTTGATTTTCAAATGTTTGCTTGAGCGGAATTCTTGCCGCATCATTCATATCCTGTTCTTTGCAGTCGGTTGCTTTGTCAGGCTGGGACCCGAGATTTTCTTTTGTTTTCTTCCTCTTTGACATCGTCCAAGAGCGGGTGCGGGTGCGGGTGCCCGACCTACGTGAGTGCGTTTATGTGCTTTCGGTGGAAGAATGACAAGAAGGAAGTCCGTTTGTGCTGTGAAAGTGTGTACACTGAGACGTCCATGGTGACTGGGGGGCTGCTAATGTCCTTCCCGTGGAAATCCTGTGTGGACCCCCCCCCCACCCCCCGCCAAAAAAAACAAAACAAAATAAGCACGGATAAAACCGTACAATTTATTTTCAATGTCCGAACTGAGATCTCAACAGCAATTCACAAAGAGTGAGGCACACGTCGAGACGCGGTGTCTCACAGATAGGACGTGCGTCAGGGCAGGTGCTCAATAACAGGAAGCGACAAGGGGTGTGCACACTTTGTCAGGAACGGGTGTGTTTCATGATTCGAAAACGCCATAAGCAGTCATCGTGTACAGTTAGCGCCGAACTCTGTGTGTGGGTTTGTTTTGTTTTTTTTTTGACGAAGAAATGGACATTTCCAATTCGAAGTATACAGATGTCGAGGTGCGTCCACAGACAAACACAAGCGCATGCGCGCGCGCACTCCCATCGAGTGAAGGCATGTGTCGTTTCCCAGACAGGGAGATGTTATTGTTTCTCCTCTAAGTACGCTGCGGTTCTCTTGTTTTTCCTGCCGATAATGTTCCCTGCAGCCTTCTGCGTGTCACAGACCGGCGGACAGGACATGGTCTCTCCCTTCACATTCCACGGAGAAACCAGTCCTCCAAGTAGCCCTTTTGTCATTGGATCTTACTTGACCCGATTTTTATTCTTTTGACAGATTTCCAAAATCCGCCGCAAGTCCCTCGAGCGAAGGTCCGAAGTCATTTAACCATCCGAGTGCAGTCCAAACGGATGCCGAGGCCTTGTCCCCCCGGGCATGGCTCAAAACCTCCTGTCGCCCCCAAACCCAAAGGCGTCCGTGCGTTTGGCGCACAGGGGGAGCGACGCTCCCCACAGGCTCTCACGAATGGGGACCTGCTTCACTCCGATGAGGAAACAGATCTGAAGGAGAAGGACAACGAGGGAAAGACTGAGACGGAGGAGAGGGTCAACGGTGTAACAGCAGGAGAGGTTCGGGTCCAAACAGATCACGAGGCAATATCTCATCAAAAGCAGGATGACTACATCGAGCGCATCGGCTCTGAAGACGCGGTCATCGCAGATGACGCTTCGGCCGCAGACGCCGCGGACGGTGACCAGAACTCAGCCCGACCTGACGTTGGCCAAAACGAAGACACGCCCACTCTTTTGTCTCCTGAGAGTGAAAACGAGGAGCCGGACAGCAGCGATCAAGAGCCGACTGACCAAACCTCCGGTGAAGAAAAGCTCCGTCCGATATATCCGCCCAGTCCGGGAGAGTCAAAGTGCGTTCAATTTAACTTGCCCTCGGACGACGGTGCGCTCGAGAACGCAAGGTTCCTCTTTGGATTCCGCACGCTCCCGACTGTCACCGAGGAGTACCCTTACGACGTGATCGGCCCCGCAGATGACAGCGGTGACGCATGCGAGTCCCGCGGCCCGGCCGAAAGCGGCGATGCCGAAGTGTGGCAACCGGAACGGGCCACCAAAGATGTCTCCGGCTGCTTTCGTTTCACATCCGGCACCGAGGATGCGTTTGGCCCGTATTCCGTCATCGAATCCGTTCCATCGGATAAAACTCGCACCGCCGACCCCGAGTGGGGGGAGGATGACGCCGATGAAACTCAAGCAAATGCTCAGCGAGCGTCAGCGCCCGCCGACCCGGAGCCTTTCTACGTGTCAACGGACGACGTGGACCACCCGGAAGATGAGCGAGCCCTCGCAGATCGGGCTGAGGTTGAGGAGGGAACTGAAGACGGGAATCCGCACGGAGACGAAACAAAGGACACCGAATCCGCAGATGAGTATGCGGACATTGAGGATCCTTACCGCCGGAAAGACGAGGACTCGGAGCGGCTGGAATGCGCCTCGTCCGAAGATTATGTGGAAATAGGCGATGAGGATGAAGAGGAGCGGCCCGAAAAGAGACCGGCCAAAGGAAGAAGTGCAAAAGAGAGAACGGCTCAACGAGAGCAGGCTTTCCTCAGTCAAAGAAGAAGCTGCCAGCCCCGCCTGCGGCTGTGCAACATCACCGTGCCGCAAGACTTGGACCTGGGCCGCACCCCGGAGCTCACCAACCGGGTGGTATTTGCCCACACCACCGAGGCGTTCGAAGAAGACATCGAGGAACTGGATTGTCATATCGTGCCTTTCCACGAGGACACCGACTCAGACAGCGAAGAGCACATTTACGAGGAGGCCGGCTTTGACTCGGAGGGCGAGAACTTTTTGAACCTCGACAGGAAGGCTGCCGTGACCCGTTCTCGCTCTTATTCCGGCAAAATCCCAGGTTACGTCCCAGAGACCGTGCCGGAAGAGACGGGCGCCGAGTACCAAACGCACGACGACTGCGCCGTGTCCCCGGATCGGAACGGCGAGCCAATCGGTCGCTCGCAAACGCCCGGGGACAACCGCTTCACCCCATCCCCCAAATCCCGCCGATTCCTTTTGCCCGGCCGCTCTGCGGGGAGCCCCGACTCGGCGTTGGCCAAACAATCTCTGACCGATGAGCTCCAGATGAAGAGGAGAGATGACACTCTTTCGCTTCCGTGCGTCCGGACGTCTTCCGGGAGTTTCTCCCAACGTAGTCACCAATCATCCAGCGGCGTTTCGACCCCGACCTCCCTCGTGGACATTCCTCCGCCCTTTGAACTAGCGTACATCACCAAGAGACCGGTAACCAAGAGTTCCCCTTCCCTCTTGATCCAGCACGATGCCGATGACAAACTCAAGAAGAAGAAGATCTCCTTTAAACGCCTTTTGGCTCTCAAGTTCAAGAGGAAGGCCGATTCGAAAGGCCTCAGCGACGGCTCCGTCCGTTCCTCTCGGTCCTCTTCTGAGTCCAGTCATCACGGCGCCGCAAGAGTCATCGAGCTTGACCATCGGAGCGCCTCCGGCTCCCCGCAGCTGCGGTCGCCGATCGTCGGCCCCCAGCGGCCTCCCTCGGAACTGCCGTCGACGTTTGTCTTCTACAAAGATCCTCAGAGGAGGAGAAGTGACCTCAAAGCTTTTGGCAGAGGCCTTTCCAGAGTCGAGTCTTTCGAGGAGCGCTCGCATCGCTGCGCCGGGCCGCTGCCTTTAACCAAACCCCGCTCGATCTCTTTCCCCAGTGCGGACACCTGCGACTATGAAAACATTCCGGCGATGAGTTCAGATTACGAGAACATCCAAATTCCGGGCAGACCCGCCAGATCACACACGGTAACCGAGTTTTTCGACGATCCCCATCGCGCGGCAGCTCCCTGCAATGAGAATGATGGATACGTGGACATGAATAGTTTCCCTGGGATCGACAGCAAACCCTCCAAAGCGGACGCTGAGAGGTATGGTCCTTTTTAACCAACTCGTTTGTTCACCCCCCACCACCCCCCACCACTCCACCTGTACCTGTGTTTTCAGTCAATGTGTCTATTTATGCAAAATGACGTGATTTGGATCATTTTCGTTCGATCCATTGACCACGCTTGTCATAATCAAGAGATCCTCCGCAGGTAATCCTTCGACGACTTGTCGATCCCCTGTGAGACTATTTCGATTGGGGAGATCAAAACAAATGACTTGACATGCTCTGCATTACACAGACAGAGGAAAAAAAAAACCCACCTGCACTCCGCTGATAACCGCTAACGTCTGTATTTTTTTTAGCGGCATATGGACTGAATGCGAGTGTTGATGGAGTACAATTGGTCCATTTTTATCAGCCATGACAAATGATGAGAATGCTCTGTGGAAACTCACATCAACGGCTGCAACTCGTCCGACAATACGCACACCCAGACTGAACTCTGTACAGTAATCCCTCCTTTTTCACGGTTAATGGAAGTCCTCCCCCTAACCCTCCCCTGCTCCTTGTTCAAGTGGGCGTGTACAAAGCCTCGGAGTCACCTCAGCGCTTTGTTCGGCATGCTGGTACACCTTCTCTCTCGACGCATCGACCTGAAACGATGACTCTTTCCACAATATGGCTGCCGATATGGCTGTCTTGTCTTTTTGTTTTTTTAATTGTAAATTTTGGAGGTTGGGGGGGCAATGTGAAATGCTGAAGCCGCAAAACTTGAAGCGCCAAGTGGCAACTCAGTAGTCTGTGCTCACCGGCATTGTTTGCAGTCCTGTAAGAATCACTCCAATTGCAGTCTCGACCCATTCATACTGCGCGTTTGAGACTGAGTGAGCTCTGCCTGCTCCACGAGTCCGTTCAGTGAGAGACGGCCACCCGAGGAGATCCCTTGTGGGGAAGCTGGCTCATGTGTTGTGGATTTAGAGGTCACTTTGGGAAGGTTAGAAATGATCGGGCAACAGCTCAGTGAGCGAAGATTGTTCACATGAGATAATCATTGTTAGCGGCAATTAAAAGAGGGGATGGGGGCTGTGGGGTGTGGGGGGAGTCATTAGAGGTGGAAGAGCACATTTGGCATCAGCAAGGAGAGAGACGAGGAGCGGCACTCGTGCTAGTAGATGGAGCGGAGGCGTGAGAAAACAAAGACAAGCGTGAAGCCGAGACAAGAGAAAAGGGCGGAAAGCCGCTTGGCTGTACCTGACACTTCTGGTGGAGTTTCCAAAGGCTTTTATGAAAATAGCGTTCTCGCGGGTGCCTCTCTCGTTCTCGCTGCTTGATTGCACCCTCGGGGGAGCGCGGGCTTTACTGCAGCGTGTGATGGAGTGAGCAGTCGCCGCGTTCAGGCGGGGCCAAATGACCTCAGCAGCAGCTTCGGTTGCTACGAGGCGTTTCCATTCTGAATTCACTTGCGCGCTCAAAAACGCGGCTCCGTCTTTGAGCGCTCTTACAAACTGGAGTATGATAACCCCTTTGCATTTTTTCATGACCTAAACGCTCCTTCTTTTTCAGTGTTTTTTTTTTTCCCTGCAATGAATGTTATCCGGATGACATACTCTCCTATATCGCTTTGAGGCGGTGGAGAGAAATGCACAGAAAAATCCCTCTCTGGACAACAGGGGGGATTTTTACGGTGACCTCTAAATCCACAAAACATGAGCGAGCTTCCCCACGAGGGCTCTCCTCGGGTGGCCGTCTCTCAATGAACGGACTCGTGGAGCAGGTCGAGCTCACTCAGTCTCAAACGCGCAGTATGAAAGGGTCGAGACTGCAATTGGAGTGATTCTTACAGGACTGCAAACAATGCCAGTGAGCACAGACTACTGGCGCTTCAAGATTTGCGGCTTCAGCATTTCACATTTTCCCCCCCCCACAAAATTTACAATTAAAAAAACAAAAAGACAAGACAGCCATATCGGCAGCCGTATTGCAGAAAGAGGCTTCGTTTCAGGTCGATGCATCGAGAGAGAAGGTGCCGCTGTTGCCGAGCCTGAGCGCATGCGAGTGCTTTTACACCAAATGTTTAGACGACAGAATACATTTGACTCCGTTTTATTTCATTTCATAAGACCCGGGCCCAACCAAACCTCTTCACTGAAGAAAAGTGTCTACAGCTTGCGAGTTCT
This sequence comes from Hippocampus comes, assembly GCF_001891065.2. Taxonomy (NCBI): domain Eukaryota; kingdom Metazoa; phylum Chordata; class Actinopteri; order Syngnathiformes; family Syngnathidae; genus Hippocampus; species Hippocampus comes. Next base: position 663,262 of record NW_017842052.1, read on the forward strand.
TGTTGGGAATGACGTGAGAATTTTGTTTACGAAGGCATTCTACAGACAGTCAGACAGACGGTTGACTAAATGCAAAGATGCGGGAGCATAAATTGGCAGCGGTGCCGCCGACGATCGGCCACTGATTGTCGATCGGCCCATTTCCGCGGAAAAGTAGAGGACGGGCGCGTGTCGACCGATGCCTTTGGTTGCCGATCGGCTGCGGCTTGTACTTTGCAGACAACTGGAGAGCACCCTGTGTGCAGCCTCGCGTCCCCTCCCCCCTTTCTTTAACACTGAGCGTGTTACACAGCAAACCAGTGAGCCAATCATCGGAAGCTGTCTGCTGCCGCATTGTCTCTGCTGTCACTTTGAAATGATGGCCTGTTGGGGGAAAAAAAGAAATATATATATCTATATCTATATCTATAGATATAGATATATATATATCTATATATATTTATATATATGTATATATATATATATATATATATATATATATAGGCTTCTTGTTGATATTGTTCTGCACGGTTCCATTGAGGGAATGGCATTATCGGTGTGGCGCAAAGCTTTTGGCGGTGGCCATCGTGGCCTCCGCTATGCTCCGGGATCAAGGAGTGGGTTCCCTTTCGCGTATTGTTGTGCTGGGCGGTGGCTCCGTGCCGAGGTGGTGGACAGGGTGTGTCGCCGGCTCACCGGGCGGGCCCCGTGCCAGCCATTCTTAGGTCATTGCCAGGTCAGCCCTGGGGAGGAAATGTCCAGCCTGGAGGCTGTTTACAGGAAATGCAGGACAAGGGTCGCACCGCGGCATGCGGGAGACGGCGAGAGCGAGACATGACCGGACAGATAGCATCAATGTGTCACCATGCAGGCTCTGAGCTGTGCTCTTGCCAATATTGCCGGGTGTTTTTTTTTTTTTTTTCTGAGGAATTCTCGTCCTATTTATGGCCATTTTTACTTGGGCGCCTACAATATAGAGCGGATCATCACTTCAGTATTACCATATTGACATTAGAAGGCGTCTTTAGGATTCCTGATCGGTCCTTTTCGTTTGTTGTGTTCTTTTATTTTCGTCTACATTTCTTGGACCATAGAATAATATTTTTTGAAAGGAATGAAAAAAAATCCATGCTAATCAAATGCTGAATGACTCTGATTATCTTTGTTGTCAGTAACAGTGCTTAAAAAAATGCGAACAGCACGTACTCGTCCCAACCGGTCCGCGACACCCCAAAAAAAGGTCAGGGACCGCTGCAGCCGAGGACAAGCGGCAAGCTGCTAGCTTACGACGTCGCACGCAGCGTGTTTACCTGCCGTGTTAGCAGCAGCCCGAGAGTTTTTCTTTGTGTATTCTTCACCGGGTGAAGCACAAACGCGTCCCCGTAGTTTTCCTCCCCGAGTCGATGAGCCTCGTCGCAATCAGGGATTCAAATGGACTTCGATACACGACATTGCGTGACGTACACAGCGCAGCGTTAAAAAAGACCGCGGCTCCTATTCATTCTGACGCCACAAAATTGTAAGAAACGGGCTAAGAATGTCAAGTTCAAGGGACGAGGCCCTCTCACGTGTCGTAATTGTCACAACCATGATGATGCCGTGCAGTTTTCGTCTACTGTAATAATTTTTTTAGGTGCAACGTGATGAGCTTTGTGGAGGTAGGTGGTGGGGTACCTTATAATGTGGCGGGTGGTTTTTTTTTCCCTCAGGATGTGAAATTAAAAAAAAAAAAAATGAAATGTGGCTGCTTTTAGATCACCATCCACTCGCCATCCTTGTTAGGGGAAATTGGTCAAACACACTAAGTGGGTCTTAATGGTTGGGAGAATTGAAATACTGACCTCAGGTCGCATTAAAGGGATTACACGAGAACCGAGCAAGAGTGTGAGCCCCTCGAGCCCTCGAGACGGAAGGATTATCACTGGACATACACAACTCTGTCATGGATAAAAGGATGGATTGGATGGGGGTGGGGGTGGGGGGGGGGAATTCTAATGTGGTGCCGCGCTCACCTCACGCGGTCCATCCGTCTCAGATTCCGCTTCTCCTCACTGGGGTGGCAGGTGTGCTGGAGCCTTTCCCGGCTGACTGAAGGCCCGAGGTGGGCTGCACCAATGGTGCGGCAAATATAGACAAGCAAGCATTCTCACTCACAAGCACACCTGAGGACAGTTTAGACGCTTTCATGAACCCGATGTGCGTTTTTTTGGGCTGGGGGTTTAGGAAAGTGGCAACTCACAGCCGCGCACCAGATTCCCTGCGTTTTGATGTTGGACTTTGGCTCTCCTCTGGTTTTGCAGCGCCTACACCGAACCTTTCCCGCTGAGCTCAGCCTCTGCCGGCTCAGCCGAGGAGGACCACGGACGCACGTCAGAAGAGGAAGAAGGGGCCGCCGAGCAAAGCTGTGATCGGCCGGTGAGTTCGGGGGACAAACAAATGGCAACGCATTTCGATCGCCTCCGATTGCACCTTCGCGCGACGTACCGCGGATTGCCCCGCTGCGGCCGAGAGAGCAAAGCAGGCACGTTTGAGTGCTTGACTGGCAAGGCTGCACTGTACTCTGTGGGCGTCGTGTTTGTCGGAGAGGGCCACCTCCCAAATGAATTCCCTCGGATGAAAACGCTCTTAACGCTTTGCATGCGATGTGCCGCGGCCTTTTGATTAGCCTCTAAATCATTGTTGTCGCCGCGCACGCGGGCTCATACATAATGCATCAGGATTTCAAAGTGCCATCTTCGAGAGGGCCCTCGTGTCTGTGCTGCACTTTAATGAAATCATCAGTCTCGTTCTGACAGCAGACCGAAGGAAAAGAAACAAACCAACCAACAACCAAAAGTCGCTTGACTTTTGGTTTCCCGTCTTTATTTTCTTGAATCCGCCGTCCCTCTCGGCTACCGTTTAGCCGCTGCTGTAATTGCACCGCGAGTGCTCATTCATCTGTCACTGCTCTCACGCAGACCGACGGGCGATCCCGAGCGTTCTACGTCGCCAAGGAGCTCGTGGATTCGGAAAGACTGTGAGTATCGCCGTGGTGTCATCCCACCCAAACACGAGCAGTGTGATTGTGTGACAAATTCGTCCTTTCTGCTTTCATGGTGTCTTTTCCATCTTTTCGCAGACACGTCAGCGCCCTCAAGTACCTTCAAGAGGTAAAAGCTTGCATGTCCCACTTTCCTGAAACGTTTTGTCACGTGAGTCTACTCCCCAGCCTCTGTCTGCAAACCCCCCCACCGTCCCGCCGCAAAGCTCCGCTGAAGTTTATCAATGTTGTTGCAGCGAGAGCGACTTCCTGTCCTGACAAAGTGAACACGGTGTGGCCGGTTGTGAAGCGATGCGGTGTGTTTACAGGCGCCCTCTGATATTATTGTCTTAAGTTGTAGCTTGACTTACCCGATCGTCTCCGTGCACTCCAAAAGTCAAGAGTAAAATAAAAATCAAAAGGCACGAATGGTCATTTCTAGCTCAAGTGGGGAGAACAGGGACCTGAATTTAGAAGGTGCGCTGGGGCAAGTAAGGCTGGATTTGATGAAAGCAAAAGTGAGAGCGGGGGCCTCACCGAGGGCAAGGCCGCGGTCGCAGGTCCAAAAGGAAACACTGACCGCTCTTACGACATTTGCGAGGGGAAATCGAAGGCCCACGGAAGCGCAGTCCGTCCGTAACGCGACGAGCTCTTGGAATTCCGTAACAAAGTCCGAAGCGGTCGGCGACCGACGCGTGAAGCGCGTTCGGCTTTGAAGCATTCCACCGGCTCGTTTTGGGGGAGGAGCTGGCGACTTATAGGAGCCATTGTTCCAGTGTCCGATAAGGAATTTCCAGGGCCCGTCCCCGCGCCAAGGGAGGGAGGCCGCGCTCCTCGTTTGAAGTCATTTTCGGCACAACGGCTCCTGATTTTGGTTTTCTTTGTGACCTATGACCCCCGGCCAAATTGCGTGGCGGCCACGCTTGACGAGCTCCTCCAGAAGCCGCCGTTGTTGCTGCTCGAGCCGCCTTCGTTGATCCAAAATCCAGCGCGTGCATGTGCCGGATGAACGCCTCGTAGCGCCGAGCCAGCTCGCGGCCCGCTTGATTTGCTCTCTGTCAGGAGTCGACGATCGACGGGCTCTCGAAGTCCATCCCTCGTCGGGCTTTTTTTCTGACGCCGTTGCTTTCAATTTGGGACCTCTCAGCTCATTTTGGTCTCCTACTCGTCCTTGTTCTTCATCTGAGAGCGGTCGTTTCTGACCTTGGGGCAGGGAACCCGATGTTCTTTTTCGCAGAGAAACAGAGCATGCAGTCGATTGTGGTGACGCTGCAAAATCATCGCGTGGCGCGCGGGCCGTGATGCAACGGCGTCCGGCCAAGGGTGGAATGCAGACACTCAGTTCCTCCTTTCCTGAATGCCTGCGCGGAGGCCAATGTCTCCAGCAGGAAGGATGTTTAGAGAGGACATTTTCCTTTCCTTTTCAAGCCTCCTTCTTCAACGTTGACTGGCCACCACGTGAAGCGTGAGGTTCTCCCGCACGGTCCGATGTGCTCGGGGGGGATATACTTTTTTTCACATTGGGCTAGAAGTTCAGTGCTGAGCTAGAGGCAGGCAGATGTTTTCTGACGACATCATTTTCCCATTGCAGCCAATGTCTTGGAAGGTGGATACTCACGCTCTCCCCCTTTCTTCTTCCAGCCTTTTCGAATCAACATATCCTGTTTTTTACTTTTTTTTTTTTTTGTCTCGTGAAGGGCTTCAGGCCAGCAGTGGGCCAAGCCGTGGCCGAGGACGGGGGCCCGCTTCTGGACGCTCAGAGATTGGAGGAGATATTGGGTGTCCTTCCTCAGGTCTTGACTCTCCACAGCAACATCCTCGCTGAGCTGGAGGAGCGCATTCATCACTGGTACGATGTGCCGCAGACATTCGCAAAGGCACCGAGCGTGTCGTTTCGGGGTTTTTTTTTCTTCTTTATTTTTTTGTTTTAAGGAAAGTCCATTGTCCTCTCACGTCTAGGGAGGAAGGCCAAAGAGTGGCGGATGTGATCTTGTCACATCGTGAAGACTTCAGGGTGTTTGATACCTTCATCTCGGAGTACGAGCGCAGCATGGCTTTGCTGGAGGAGAGCTGCAAGGTCAACCCAGCCTTTGCCAGCACTGTCAAGAAATTTGAGGTGAAATCTCGTCACTCTTTGACATCCATTACATGCTTGACCTTTTTTGACCCAAGATCTACTTTTCAAGCAACCACCCTCCCGCCATCCACCCGTTACCGCACGTGCACGCTCACGCTCACGTGAGCTTCTCCCGGCGCTCCAGATCACCACTCTTAGCCAGTGCCATCGGTCAATTGCACACCAAACAAACTTTGAATGACAATCATAAGAATCCCAAAAGATCTGTCTCGCAGCAGCTGTGATGGCGAGACAGATCTTTTTTTTTCCATTTTCCCCCCCTTTGACCCCTTCGCGATAGACTTGGGGCCAGTCCGCGGGCTACCGTCTGTTTTCCCGAGTGACTTCTTCAGAACATTCGAAAGTAAATGCGCACACCGGTGTTCATGGAAACATTGAGAGCATTGAATATAAAGACAGGATATGAATGCGATGAGCAAAGATAAGCGCGTGCCATTCTCATTTGCATGCAGCTGCGCGCCGGTGCGCAGAAGAGATTGGCTGTTTGCAACGAGCCAAGTGCATTCAGCTGCTCACATTAGCGCCTCGGCCCTACTTTGATTTACAGGATGCTTGTTGATGCAGCGCTTCCAAGTATTTCGAGTTTGGAAAGAAAGTGGACAGTGCAACGACTGTTTTCACTCATGAATATTTAACAGCAGCTGCCCCGTCCTGGGAGGGGAAAAAAAAAAAAAGAAAGCACTAACAACAACAGCAACCACCTTGTAGCTCCTCCATGCGAGATGATCTCATCTGCGTAAAAAGAAGGATGAAAGGAAAAGGTCAAGCATTGGAAAATATGGTCTGGGCACTGATGCTTGGTGTTTTCAACACCTGGCCGACTCGTCCCCCGGTAACCTCCGTAAAAATGAAGATGGGCCCGACCGGGCCCATCTTCATTTTTGCTCGATGAAGTTGAGTGACACTCATTGGCACCGGCGGCCAATGAAGCGGTCGACGCGGAAGGTGCCAAAATGAGATTGGACGCTTTCTTTTTCGTCACGTTTTAGAGCACGCTTGCCACCACATACACCATGCGCGTCGCACGTTGGGAATTTTTCCACTGCCGCTGTGGTGGTCAGGGAAGAAGGAGGAGAAAAGAGCAAAAAGATGAAAGTGAAATGGACTGTGTGCAGGTGCACGTGTGGGTTTCCAGCCCTCCAGGTGTAAATAGCTGTCAAACACAATTAGACTGATTGATTTGCCGATACTCTTTTGATTGTGCGCTTTTTCTGGAGCCCTTCTCCTGCAAATGAGAAATAGAATGATTTTTTTTTTTTTAAATCTTTTGTGTCGCGGAAAGATGCGAAGGTCACCTTGGCTCAACACAAAAAAAAAAAAATCTGGCGATATTTCCCTGTCTGTACCATTGGCCAGGAGCGAGAGTGGAAAAAAAAAAAAAAACAGGATTCAATCAGTTTCTTCTTCGGTGGTTGCTTCGGGTCTTTCCCGAGCACCGCTGTTGATATCGCGCCTCCATCGTGGCGCGACGCTGCAACCGCACGTAAAATACAAAGCTGCCGCAGAGGTACACGAATCGCTCAATCGGCGCCATGCCGAGCAAAATCGACGGGCCGCCGCCTCCAAAATTAGCTGGAGGCGGCGGCCGCCCCATTTTGAACGCCGGAAGAACCCTGATCTTTTGCATTTGGGCGTTTGGATCTTGCAGAGGAGAAGTGCAGAGGATGCCGAAGTGCCACTGAAACAGCAGCTATTGCAGGTCCTCGTCAGAGTCCTGCAATACGGCATGCTCCTGACAGGTAACGCATGGAGACATCTTTGCGGCAAGCTGCTACTTTGTGACAGCGGCAGTTTCAAGAAAGTCGCCGCCGTGGAACCTCGTCATAACTCGTTCTTTCTGCTTGACTGCCTCCACAGATTACCTGAACAACCTCTCCCCCGATTCTCAAGAATATGAGGACACACAAGGTATCCCGCCCGCCGCGTCTGAGCCGCCAACACGTCCTAGCCGCTTTCTTCAAGATTTTCAAAGCACAGTGCCAAATCCATGAACTCCTGAAACCGTTTGTTGCCACTTGGATGTTCTATTGCGTGACCCGCCTCCCTCGACACGATGACGTTTCAGAAAGCTTACTTTCTGTTCTTGTTGTTGGGCTTTTTTTGCCTCATTCGGTGACACGTCGACTTTGTTTTTGTGTGTGTTGCAGCCGCCTTGGTGGTCGTGTCCGAGGTGGCGGACCAGGCCAACGATAACCTGAAGCAAGGGGTAAGCAGCGGATGCGTTGAGTCCGAGTTGATGAAGCAGCTAGCAAAGGTCTTTCGAAGACACTCGCTCAGTCGTCCGTCCTCAGAGAGCGGGAAGTGTATTCTTCGAAATGTATTGCCGCATGATTGTTGAGTTCCAAGATGATATGTTTCTTCGTGAAACAAGCAACTCCATTTGTATTTTTAGATGTTTTTAGTCACAATGTGGCTGCTCAACGCACCCGTGACATCGAATGCTGCAATCTAACATGCGAGAGGTCGGACATGACTGGCGCTTTTCGTTGAAACAGACGCTAGAATGGTGACCAAACGCGGACCCGAGATCCTTCTTTCAAGTGACAGCCCATAACTTTTCTGTTGCGGGTTGGTTGAAAGCCTCACATTTTGGGCATCGACCCGGCGGGAGGGAGAAGCGGATTCCTCCCGCGTTGAGCGGGATGCTGAGGACGCCGCCGCATCGGGGCAAAGGGGAGCTTTACTCCGCCGGCTCCCGCAAACGTGGAGCGCCTCGTTCCCGATCCTCCTCCCGTTGTGCGTCGCCGCCCGCTTTCTCACCGTCGGGATGGCCGCGGTCCTCGGGGGCGCCGTGGCCCTCCTCTGCCGTCAGCACTGGCGCACACGTAGACGGACGGACACGGCGTCACCTCCCTTCCCGCCGAGCGGTGGTGGCATTGAGGTTCTCCTCCCCAGATATTCACACGCACAATGTCTCTGCTCCCTCCGATGTCTCAGGAGAACTTGCTGCGTATGGTCCACATCGAATACAGCTTGAAAGGCAAGCGGGACCTCCTGAAGGCCGGCAGGGTGAGCAAAAGCAGCCGCGCCCCAAAAGCGGGCACCTCGTCTTCCGCGTCTCACGTGCTGACAACTGATTCTGTTGGCAGATGTTTGTCAAAGAGGGAACACTCATGAAGGTCTCGAGGAAAAGCAGACAGCCCCGACACCTTTTTCTGGTAACTCTTCTCCAACCTCATCTCCAACCTCGTTTGACCTTCGCTCGCTCTCACCTACAGGCCTTTGCTCAAGAGCTGAGCGCAAAAGCCGGAGACGCGGCGCCCGGCACCGCTTCGAGCTCGCTCATTAACACCTCATTGCAATCGGGCCAAAAGACAATTTGCACTTTTCTCGAGAACGCGTCTTTGGGTGGGGGTTGCTTGGCAACGACACACCGAAGCTTTGAGCAGGATTGCGGCGCGTTTGCGCGTGAGATTGGGCAACACTGGGCCTCATTTCCTAAACGGTTGCGAGGAACCAACTGGGTCTTCCTTCCCACTCCACCTTGGGTTGATCCCTTGCGGTACAACAACTCCCACATTGATGTTCTGGCCATCTTCTGGCAGGGGAGTAGCCCAAAAGAACGTTGGAAGAAATATATTCTTTGATTGCAAGAAAAGCTCTAGTAAGTGTGCGGTGCGCTACTTGTGAAAATCAAATCTGTGATGTTGTCATTCAGAGACAGGAGCGAAGCGCACCTGCTAGCCTGAGCCACGTCATCTGGGGGACGATGGGGCGGAGGCTCGCCTGCCACGGCGGAAGGGCACATGGCCAAAGTTGAAAAAATGTCCAGCGGGCAGCGCGCCCGCCTGCAGCCCGGGCCTCCCCCTGCACTCTCCTCCCCTCTCGGCACTTGTTTAGCAGGGCCCCGCTTCCTTACAGGATGTTTGGTGCGGGTCATTGGATGCTGGCTTCCTGTGTATTGGGAGGGGACTGACAGCAAAGCGAAGGCCAGTCAGCCCGTAGAATGCAGGCGGGGGTGGGGTGGGGTGGGGGTGCCCTTGAAGAGGTTGAAGGCCTGGGGAGCGTTAACACAAACGCATCGCGTGAAATCGAGAAGCTCGCTCGATTGTTCTGTCCTGTGCCGAGCTGCACGGAAGAGCAACTCTTTCCCCTTCACCTCAGAGCCGGTTATCCAAAAGTCATTTTAGTTTCGCGTCGACAAGACTGTCTGCGTGTGTGTCTCTCCCTTCATATGTCGTGGATATTTGTGCTGGGAATGGATTTAAGGGCAGCAAGCGATGGGTAAAGACGGCGACTGCGGTTTGGAGTCCTCCTCTGATGAAATGAGCGGCGAAGGTGAAGCGTGCGGCTCAGAGTTCACAGGCCCGGGTTCGGGATTGGCCGTCGTGCGTTGTCGCGTTTGAAAGGCCGTGCGCCAGGGCCTTCGACATTTCCCCTGCCGCGTTTGTTTGTTGGGCTGCGTCGAAGGCGGTGGCCTGTCCCACCCGGGCCTTCTCGAACAGCACGCGGGGCGAGCGATGGGAGGGCAAGTGGAGGCCCAGAACCCAGCACAGGGTGGAGAATTCCTGGATGCGGTCTTTACGTCCCAGAGGATGTTTAGAACGCACGTTAGGTGTGACCAATGATGTCATTCCTTTTTTCGGGGTGGGGCGGGGGGGAAGTAATGAAATACCTCCCACACACAACACAATGGGCGCTCGGTGTGTTCAGGGAATAACAATACTCTGCTCTTCCGTGCAAATAAACGCCTTTATTGGCTTATTTTGTTGTGCAACTTTATTTGTAGGTGGGAATCGGGCCCCGCATAGTTGCACAAAGTCGCCTGAACGCTGGGAAAGGAAACAGCTTAATCCGTAAGAATGTGGCAAGGGCCAAAGGAAAAGATGATCCACGGTGGGCGCCGATTTGCTCGAATAACTCTGGAGTTTTGTCGTCATCTTCTGGCGATTGGGGGGTACTGCAAAGTTGGAAACCCCACCTCGTCATTGACCAACAGTGCAGTGCATTGGGAACAACTTGTCTTCTTCTGAGGTCGTTTTTAACAGGCGCCGACCTGGCTCCATGTGTGTCCTCCACCAGATGAATGACATCATGCTGTACACCTACCCGCAGCAGGATGGGAAATACAGGCTGAAGAACACGTTATCCCTGTCTGGAATGAAGGTACAGTAGATTCGTTTTTCATGCGGAACGGTCCCCGTGGTTCCCAACCCCCGGTCTGGCCGGCCCGCGGCACCCTTTGGGACGAGCAAATGTACTCCATCAGACGTGGCGGAAATGTGCGCGACTCTCTAGCCAATTAGAGTGCCCCTTCTTACATTGGGTTGTTTGAAAATACAACCAGAATCGGAGAATCAATGAAAGAAGCAGTTGACAAATTGAGCAAACGTCCCGCTTTACCGGCGCGGCGACTGGGCAGCCACGACTTCCGAAGATGGGACAAGAGAAGGTCCTCCCTTAGCGCCGCGGAGGAGGAAGCCGGTGCTCGTGCTATGTCGTCAAAAACCAGGCGAGACAAAAAAACCGTTGACTCATTTGAACAAATAACACCCGAGCGATCAAGTGGAAAGCGTGACAACGCGAGCAGCGCCCACGTCAACGTGAGCAGTTTCGTCGCTGAGAACGAGCCGGCAGACACAAAGCGCCAATTGATCGTGTCCTTTTTTTGATCGGTCCATTTGCAAGTAGCAATGATGCTAACGCCGGATGTAGGACAATAACTTGAACATTTTGATGTTTCCATTAGAAGGTGTACTTACTGTTCCTGATTGGTGCATTTCTTCGTAGTTTGCTGTGTTATTTTATGTTATTCTACATTTGCTTTCGAGTACAAAAACACTGTTTGAAACGAATGAAGAAAAAAACGACGTCAGTGAAATGTTTCATTACTCCATAATTATATTTGTTGTCAGAACCAGGGCTTAATGCTGGCAATTTAAAAGCAATGAAAAAAATGCTTGTCGGTCCGTGAACTGCGCATGCATTCGATTGCTCCATGACAAAAAAAAAAGTTGGGGATCACCGTGTAACAGCATGCCATACAGTTACAAGCTTCATAGGATAAAGGTGGTTGACAAAACAATTTCCCCTCCACGCACACGCAGGTGAGCAAACCTGTCCTTGACAACGTCCTGAACTGCCTGAAGATCGAAGTGTCCGACATTACCATTACACTCTCTGCCAGGTAAATAAAACAGACAAAAAAAACATCCTGCCTTTTTTTAACTGTCTTGTCAGTGTGACAGTACAGTAGCAGAAATTTTAGCCATGAGTTCGTTAGTGTGCGTGTCGTTCATGACGGGCCCACATCACGCCGAGTTGTGTGGCGGGGATGACCCGATTCAAGCACTCACGCCTTCCCTCCGTATGCTGTGGCGCACAAGTTGACATGACGTAAAATTCGAAGCGGTTTTCTCGCTCGGTGACCGCTGAGTTTTGACATCATTGTCTTTTGGGGTGGGGCGTTTTTCAGCTCGGTTGGAGAGCGAGAGGACTGGTTCCACACATTGAGCCGAGCAATTGCCGACCACGCTGCGGGACTCTGTACTTTTGGAGGAGCCTGTAATGAGGTGAGGCCAAGCAAGTGATTCGTTACAGCAATGAACGGCGGGGGCATGCGTTAAAATCAGAAGAATAGCTACTCTTTCCACCTTTCAATTATTCAGTTCAAACGGCGATGTTAGAAATATCGAAGATGACAAACGCTTTGTCATTCATTCGAAAACTTCACAATGGTGCAGCGAAAAAGAGGAGTTCGACACAAACAGCGATAAATAATAAAAAGTGCAGAGCATAAACAATTCGAAACAAAACCACAAGTAAAAGTCACGAATTCACGCGCCATTTTGTAGAATCGAGTGCCATCTAGTGGTGAACTAATAGAAAACTACAAGCGCCTGCATTCGGTGCCTCGCCGCCAATTTCTTCAGTGGAGGTGCAACCAAACGACTTCTCGGGTTCCCTCAAGTGACGGAGTAAGTGCGTGGCACTTACTCCGTCACTTGCAAAGCAGAGACAAGTTGTGCTCCTGTCAACAATTTCATACTCGAGCGAGCAATGCTGAGATGCGTTGCACTTACAAACATGAGGGCGATAATGTACGTGTAGAAGTGTACACGTAAAATATTTCACTTCACACACGGAAAGGTAGCATATGAACGTGGCATGCATCAACCTCAGCGAGTCAGGCACTCGGGAGTTACGGCACGAGACCATAAGTCGGGAAGAGTCCGCAGAGTTACGGCGCACTTGTTGACCGGCAGAGTTCTCGGAGCTCAGTCATAAAACGCCATCGTCATTCTTGAGCAAGGAGAAAGCCAACATGCCGCCGCCGCGTGTTTGTTTTTCATTGGCCGGATGCGCCAACAGGCCCGTGAGAAGCTGTGGATGGCCTTGGGTGAAGCCGCTCCGGTTCCGGTCCCGCCGTCTCACGCGATGATGTGCATGAACTGCACCTCGGACTTCAGCCTCACTCTTCGACGACACCACTGCAATGCCTGCGGCAAGGTTCGCTTGACTGCGCGGCCCCGAGACCGGATCGCGATGCCTCGTTTGCTCCAGTTCAGACTTTTGGACTCATGTTTGTTGCAGCTCTTCCTCGGTTCCATTTCAGACGGTTCACGTAACGTCGGCATTCTTTGTATTCTGGCCCCGCAGGTCGTGTGCCGGGGTTGTTCCAGGAACAGATACCCGCTTAAGTACCTCAAAGACAGGCCGGCCAAAGTGTGTGACCGCTGCTTCGCCGAGCTCAGGAAAAGAGGTGACCCAGCGGCACGTTGGGGCGGACGAGGACTTCAGTTGTTGCCACGTAAAAGTGATATCGGGCTTGATTCTAGGCAGCGGCGAGTCAGGCGCGTGCGGCAACTCGAGTCCGCCCACTCATCGGGCCAGTCGTCCCCTCTCTGCCGTCTTCCAAAGCTGGCAGACGCCGAGTCTCTGGAAGAGCAGGAGGAGCACGTTATCCCTCAATCAGGTGTGGCGCATTTGGGCGGGTCGTGCAGAAGTTCACCCCGGGAAAATTTATGGTTCCGGGGCTGACTTTGGGCTACTGAAACAAAATGCCTTCCCTGACCGGGAATCGAACCCGGGCCGCGGCGGTGAGAGCGCCGAATCCTAACCACTAGACCACCAGGGACATGACAGCACCGTGGAAGAATGTCCGGCACCCAAAACGGGCGCAGGATGCTTTGACCGAGTCTTGCCAGTAGAGGTCGCTCTTATTCTATGCTGTAGCAGTGTTGCCCAAGTCCAGCCAAACGGCTCATCGGCAAGCTCTGCGAAGCCCCGATCAGCATCACGATCGTTTGAATCAAGTGTGTTGGCGGAGGGTGACGTCTAAAACGGGGTTCCTCCAGGACCAGACTTCAGCACCCTTGCACTTAAAAGAAACCAAAAAAAAGTTCTTGATTTTCAGTTGCGCGTGATCACATTTTTTTGCTCAACGAACGATGCATTTCATTTGTTTATTTATGACATCGGTTTACCACATTTCGATCATGTGCAACCGATGTACATGTTCGAATTCAGTCAAAGGATCTTTTGGGGTTTTTTTTTCTTTCTCCAGTGTGTATGTAATCCCAGCTCTACTCATTCGCAGTTGCCTCTCGGGGTGGAGGGCTCAGCCATGAGTGGCGTGTTACAGCGCCGAAAGAAGAGCAAGAGGAAATGGAAGCGGCTGTGGTTCCTCCTCAAAGACAAGGTGCTCTACACCTTCACGGCCCGTGAGGTGAGGGGGCGCAGAGTCTCCCGCAGCAGCCCTCTTCTCCTTCATCCGCTGACTGCCTTTGTTTTCACCTGTCACCTGACGGTCCCTTCTGAAAACTCTCTGTGACTTCGGAAGGGACTGTCTTTGCCCTCGCCGCACCCTGAGTAGCGTGCTCTTGTCATCTCAACTCTGTCGAGCAAACGTACGGTTTACATATTTGAAACATGCCGGTACCCGCGACGTTTCTCGCCTGCAATCGCGTCGACGTTCAGACAGACAAACGACATTGTAGACAGCGGCTCTTCCCAATCCGCCTTACTTGCGGCATGTACATTGACCGAACTGGTCTGTTGTCAACTGCCTGTAGTCGCAGATCTTTACCAACAGAGGGCGCTAACATACCCTGAACAGCCGTCAAATCCCCGTTCACATTGAACTGAGGGCAAACGTTCCATCCACATACAAACGTGAAAATTCCTGCTGGGGTCGCAGTTTTTCACTTTTCACAGGAGGGGGGGCGGGGGGTGTCCGGTCCCACCTAACTGCGAAAAACCGAGCCATTGGTGTATCTTTCTGACTTGGTGGAATATTTCTTCAGGACGGAGTGGCCTCCGAGAGTCTACCCCTGCAAGGCTTCACCGTCAAGCTGACGGAGAGACCCGAGGCGGATGACAGTAGCAACGTGTTCCATCTCTACCACAAGAAAAGCCTGTACTGCAGCTTCAGGGCTGATGATCATCACACAGCGCGCAGGTCAGTATCATTCTTCGTGACCTGGCTTTTAATGATCTCCGGCGTGGAAATGAAAGCACGCAAGAGTCAAAAGAGTCAACCCTGGCAAGGCGACTGAGGCGAGAGCATCGTGCCGCGACGACACGTCGGGGCTGGTGGCTCGTGAGCCGGATCAAACTGTGGGTGGACAAACTGCAAGGGAAAGCGTCCTCTACCGCAACTGCTTTGGGCTTCGTTTTGGTTTGGCATAAAGCGACTGCTCTTTTCTTTTTCTCCCCCGCAACAGCCGTCGTCACGAGTCGTGGTTGATTCTTGTAGTTCTGCTCTGCCGGTGTCTGACTTTCTACGTACGTGTTTGTTTCAGGTGGGTCGACGCCATTGAGGAGGCCACAGTTTTATAGCGGCAGCTTTGTCGAAAAACAAACCATTCTGACCATGGACAGTCAGCGGAAGCTGATCTATTGACCCGTCGTCTCAGCACACACCTTTCATCCCTATCCCCAATATCCCAACATCGATGTCGTGGGAGGTTATCTCGGCAGCAGCTAAAACAGCCAACCCGGTAAGGAGGTCAAAGTGAGGGATGCCATCGCTCGCTCGGCGACTGACCTTTTTTTTCTCAATGCCTTCACTTGAGAGTCCACTCTTCAGGAGCAGCTACGACAGCGTTAAGATTGAATTGTATTCGCATTTTGTCCATGGAGAGCCAAAACGGTTTTATCTGTGTATTTTTCTACTGTTGAAAGTGATTGTGCCATTGGATTAGGGATTGTGGATCACGCTCTTGGGCACTTTTCAGCCTGCCTCCTGTCATGGCTCCTGTGGTGTTACTGCTCTGCAAAAAAAAAAAAAAAAAAAAAAACATGTCAAGGTAGTTTGTTTTTTAAATGCCTCCTTGCTGGCAGAAGCTAAAACAACAAAAAAATTGTGTGTGTGTGGGAGGGGGGGCATTTCAATATTTTGAAGTCAGGTTTATTCTGGGTATATATTGTGAAGTCGGCGATACATATTCTGTATCGTGTATGCAGCGACCGGTCCTCGGGAACAGTTCTGTAATCTTGAACGGAGTTTGCATTTAAATTTAAGAAAACAAATGTTGAGAAAGTGCCACCTTATTTCCTCCTGTTGCATTCAGTACAATTTGCATTTCATGATAAATGTGCCTGATAAAGAGTGAGAATTGTTACAATGTTAGACAATACCGTAGTACTTTTATGGAAGAATTGCGCTCGCCCCTTTGAGCTCCCGACGACTTTGTCTTTTTAAGGTTTTCAGTTACAACCGAGGTAATCTATGAACGTAATATTGTGCCATTTGAGCGTTGTAAATATTCTACCGATGGTTGAAATCAGGACTTGATTTCATGACAGAAACTGCCAATGTCAAATATCTGAAATCTGAAGCTTTGCACTTCTTCTGAGTTTCTAACGTGGGTGGATTTCTTTAACAGAGAAAATGATATCTGTTCACGCAAAGTTCAGAAACATCACGTCCCCTCGAGGATATGGAGACAACCCTTTCAAATGGATCGTTTTGGTCACACTTTATAAGTTCAACACACTGTCAGCAGACGGATGCTCAATATAGCTCTTCAGAAATGCACATTAGTTTTGCCAAGTTAGACATTTCTTCATTCAAAAAAACCACACACATCATACTTTGAAGCTTTATTGATCCAGCATCCACGGGCTTCTTGACAAATATGACAACCTTATATTGTGTTCTCAAATATTTTTTCATCTCAGAGTATAACTTCAAAGAAAGGCAAGTGAAGTTTTCAATTGTTCTTTTGTTTTCCAGACATTAAGTGTTACATGAGATTGTACCTCTTGCATACAGTGCATTGGAAATGTAAATATATATATACTGTATATGGATGCATATAAAAATAAACTGAAAAAATAAGCAATGGTCTCGATATGCCTCTCTGTCCTCGCTTAAAAACATATTTGCACATTTGCCACAGCGGATTTGAAACAAACCAACGAAATTGTGACTTGGAGCGTTGAGCAGCTCGCACAACTGGGACGTTTACTTTCATTTCAGCAGCTCAAAATTATGTTTTCGCATGCACAGAAGCTGCAAACGGCCGTTTAATATGTCTTGTGGAAAGGCTGCGTTATGAAGTATTAATCGTGACAACCCCGTGGACACCAACACCGATGGCATTTTTCAAACACTCAACATGCTTGAGACTGTTCGCAATGTAACACGAGGACCTCCCTTTCAAGGTCAAGTGTGAAGTATACATTCAATAAAGCATGAAGTCATTTCTATTTCGCAAATTTGACAATGTCATCGTTTTGCGGAAGGGTGATCCAGGCGAGCGACAAACCCAAAAGTGTGACGTCACTTGAAGGACAACAAGCGCAGGGCTCAATGTGAAAAGTGGCCAACGCCGGTCAGAAATCGATTCGGAAAGCGACGTTTCAAACTTCTCTGAAGGCATCCCGGTGTTGAAAGATTTGGAGGAAGAGGAGGTTGTTAGACCGAACGTGTAGGAGCCAAATGCTCAGGATGGGGAAAGCGTTGCACACGAACGGCCGGACGTGGAGTGAAGCTGTGACCCATCGAGATTGGAAGAATGGTAAACTATCTGTACAGGCAGCGGTTATTAGCGGAACGTTATTGTTTGAAAATCGACGCTGCTTCGTGGAGTAAATTGCGCACGATGGGATGACCGACTTGGTGTCCTACGTTGTCATTCCTCAGGTAGTTCTGTCGCGTTGTAGGCCACCCTGCAGAATATCTCGGCAGGCCTCGATAACAATGGCGTAGAGCAGTTCACGGGACGATCAACGACGCAGGACAAAGGCTGACCGGCGACTAGGCATTCATGGAATGACGTCACTCGCCGGAAATTGCCGAACGAAAGCATTTTTTACTCAACTCCTTCAAATTTGTTTTCCATTTCTTTCCGGTTTCAGTCTGCGTTTTGTCCACACGTCATTGGTTTCTCCGTTAAACGCATCGCTAACACGAAGCGTCGGTCGCGGTTGACGAATTATCTGTGATCAAAATTGGCAAATTAGCGTCGCGTACCAGTTTTTTGTTCGCAACATCAAGATCATTGGATTGTCGCGGTCTGTGTTGCTGTTGGGTTTACATCTCCTTCTTCCAGCAGAGGGCAGCATACCCCCAACGCAGATTTTAAAATGACAGGGTGGTGCAGAGACGGGGCCCCGTTTTCTCTCAATGGCGTTTGTTCATTACTCAGATAAGAATGGAAATTGTTCGATCTCATATTGTGTCTCGTCCACAACACAAAAGAAGTTACTCGTCTATTTGAATAAGTTGCACATGCAAACGATGAGGTACAATCCTCTGCCGTGTCCTACACGATCAATTGCTGATGTCGTGTTCATCAAAATGGACTCCAACAGGTGTCTCGTGTTTAATTGTCTAGTACGCCAAATCATTTTGGCATTAGTCAAGCATAGAAGGTCAACATGCAACATGGCTGAGCTAGTTGTCATAATACGTCAAGACAATTCAGTGAGAGTTTGTTGTTGATTTGAGAAATGTACCGGAGCAACCAAGAAACCTTGTGAAACGTTGCTCACCGCGTACCCATGGGCGCTTCCCAACCAATGTCAGCCATGCCTGTTTGCAGTGAAGTCATTCAGAGACAATGACATGCATCCCAATGGCCACACTTGCTCGGACGGCTCTGTCGAAGTGCCAAGATGAAATGGGATGATTCTTTACACATGATTTACTTTGGCGAGTCAGTGAGCAGCTCAACACGGCGTTTGTTTTCACGCGCCTGGGCCGCAAAACTCGTACTGCTCGTTACCCGGGCGCGGGCAACCGCCAAATGACATTCCTGAGATCATTTGTCAAAGCATTTTATCTATGAGAAGCGGGAAATTTCTTTGACATCATCTTGCGTGCGCCCGTGTCGTGTGTTGATTCATAGATACGGTCACCTGTCCTGGAAGATCTCCATCGATATGTTAGGCATCCAGCTAAAGCAACGTTTTTTTTTGTGTGCGTGTGTGTGTGTGTGTGTGTGTGTGTGTGTGTGTGTGTGTGTGTGTGCGCACACGTCCCTGTTAAAACCATTATATAGGAGCAGCCATTAATTGGTTCTGTGGTGTGACTGGAGGCATGAATCTGTTCATGGGCTCCAAGGTCAAGGTCAACTTTATTGTCAAATATGCTTCATGTAGTTGTTGAAATGAAATCAAACGACTTCAATGAGTCGTTTGTTCCAAGCGTCTGAGAGCGACACAATGCTAGTCCAGTCGACGGGCTGTAATCCGAGTTTGACTTTTCAAGTTGCCCTCTCAGAGCCGGACCGCTGTGTAACGCAACCCAGCTCGGAGAAGTGAATTCCCGACTGCAGAAGGCCCAAGCGATAACATCAGGCTGCGTTGCACCCAGATCATGAAAATTGCTTTGAAGATTTCAAGGCATGGCAAGACCACTCAATATGTGGGCCTTTTTACTTTTGCAACATCTGCAAGAAGAAGAATCATTCAAACTGTTCTCAAAGGGAAAAAACTGCCAGGTTGCAAAATGATGTTGCGGGGAGCGCGCTGTAGCAAAACACATGGAGAGAACAGAATGTTCAAAAATAATTTAAAAAAGCAGCGGTCACAGCCCAAGTTGTCGAAAAGGTTCAAGCGCACCTCTGGGAGGCCAGAAGGTGACAACTCGGCGCTCCGGTCCTCTGCTGGACGCCGTGAGAAACCATGAGGGCAAACCTTCTTCATGTTTGATTCAGGCTTTCCGATTCACCGATCAGCATTCACGCTGCAAGGTGAAAGGATCCTTTCTTCCTCGTCCGAGTCCTCCATACGGGTAACGGGGAACGAGTGTGGCTGGAAAGTTTCCACGCTGTAATCTCAGAATCTTGTTATTCGCGGCGGCAACGTAAACGCGCCTGAGACAAAGTGGCATTTCAAGAACAACTGGCTGGCTGCTCTTTGTCCTCCTTTGGCGCTCCACTTCTTAATAACATCCACACAAAAGGGGATTGGATATCGATTGGAATTATTTAGAGCATCTCGTGGGCTCATGCCGGATGACCGGTTTAACAATCGAGAGTCGAGTGACATCAAGGGAGGAGGAAAAGAGGCATGCCCGACCAATTAACACCGAAAGCCCATGTTAAATATCTGTCAAATACGTGCATTTTTCGTGGATCTTGTGGCCATTTAGGTGCCATTTCAACAGCTTGCGTCTGCCAACCTTCAAATCAACACAAGTGAATACAGCTCGGGGGAGGGGCAAGCAAGATTTCAATGAGATTTATTTTACCCTTAAGTTGTGGCTAACATTAAACTCATTGATTTAAAGAGTCAGGAATATGGCTGTCATATCAGTGTTAAAAAGTGGAAACGTGAGCAAGTTTTTGCACTTCTTGTAGTGGTGGGGGTCACGAGCACGTCTGCCTCATAGTTCTGAGGTTCTGCGTTTTAAAAAAAAAATCAAAATCAAAAATAAGCTCTGGTGTATGTTAACTGTTGTGTAAAGCGCTTTGTTCCAGCTGAAGCTGTCGTGAAAGCGCGATATAAATCAACATGTATTGTATTGTATTGTATTGTATTGTATCGTTATCGTGCAGTGTTGGCATGGCTACTCTGACTTCCTTCCACATTCCAAAAGCACGCATGCTAGGTTAAGAGTAAATTAGGCAAGCTGACGGGCTAATTTGTCACGTCGATGCATATTATCAACTTAATGACCAACTTTGGTCACATGGCTTCTGAAGAAGAAATGATTCCAAAAAAAAAAAAAAAGGAGTTTCTGCACATGGTCAGAGGTGAGTCAAAGTTAGGTCGCTGCCGGCGGCGATGCCAATGTCCACATGCTATTTTAAAATAGCCTGCCTTTGTTTCCGCAAATGAACGCACGAAGCGCAATATACAACATTAAATGCAACGCAGTACGATGGACGCACTTCCATTTTTGTTGAAGTGACGCTTTCACAACAGCTGCGGCTGTAACAAAGCGCTTGACGGAACATTGACCAGAAACATGAAGAAAATAATACAGCAGAGCACATCATCTAAAACATCGTCAGGTAACAACTGTGCAAAGACCTTTGAGATAGGCCTCGTTTGAAGCGGTCAGCGATGAAAGAGGGGGTCCGTCTTTTAACCGTGAGCACATCTGCCTCAGTTTTGTGAGATTTGGGCTCGCAAGCTTGGCTCCGGCCTTCCTGTGCCAAGTCAAGCTCACGGTAGTCTCGGAATTGCCGATTGTTCCGAATGTACCCTCAACGTGATGGGATGTTGGTGCGGGTGCCCCGTGTCTGGCCGATGACCAGTCCAGAGTGCGACCAAAGCCAGCCGGGATGGGCTCCTGCTCAACTCATGAATAGAGGACAAGAGAATGCCAATTGACCGACATGAGTCCTGTCCAGCTAACTTGTTAGTCAATGTTTGTAGCGGCCTTAACCACAAATCCAAAAGTAACTTATTTTTATTTTTTGTGCCAAAGCGGTGAGCAAATGATTCCTCCAAAAGAATGAGCGCCGGGAATCGATTGTGACATCGAGTTTGGAGGTGAGCGAACCGGTTTGACCTAAAGCTGCCTGGAATTGCTGAAGTCACAACAGGTTATTTGTGTTGACAAGAAAAGCGTCACGATACAGCACTCGTGAAAACAAGAAAGCATTCCTGCCTCGAGTGTGGAGATGCTGATTTGGGAGAAAAAAAACAAGCTGCTGACTGACATCTGCGGCCACAACGCAGAGGAAGTGGCGAGAGGCAAAATTGCGCGCTGGTTTCAAATGGCACGAAGCGGGCACTTGACCATGATGTCGAAATTTCTTCTCCAGAGCTCACGAAAAGATGACAGCGCTCATACTTTGGGATCACTTGCAAGGTTGCATGCTGTCAGCGTCGGTATAGTTGAGTTCCGACGCTCTCGTGAACAAAGTGCAAGCAGAATCGTCCACACATGTCGTGACTACCTCCGCCACTGTAGTATTCACCGAGAGAAATGGCTGCGAGCAATGACGTTGGCGGGTTCAAAGTCTCTCTGGTGGGGATGAGTCACTCTTAGGTCACTAAGTGACTTTTTTTTCCGGGGTTGCAGCTTAGCGATGGCCTCTCTATGGCATTGTTGTGCTCTTGTTTTGTTTGACAGCCATAAATAGCTCTTTCGGTGCTGAGGCAGACCGTCCAAACGGACCGCTTCGGAGGGTGGGGGGGGGGTGATGACTCAGCACCGGGCGGGCCGCTTGGCTTTGTGCGAAATGATGTGGGCGGGGCCGCTGTGGAAACGCGCGTCTGTCGTCACACGCGAGGCGTTGAAAGAAGCTTGATGGACGCTCGTTTGAGTCCCTTGTAAAAACACGGCCTCGTCTTGACTGCGTGACAAAATCGGACGAGTCAGTGCGCACAGGAGCGATCCCTTGCTCGCGGTGGCAAAGTCGCGAGGCCGAAAGTAGAAGAGCCGACCCCATTTTCGATCGCGATCCCCCTTGGAAACGTTCAGACAGGAGAGATGCAAGCATATAAATCGAGCCATCGTCGAGTGTTTTCCTCTTCATGTCAAGATGATCACTGGTTTTCGTTGCTTTTGTCAAGTTTTGAAAGTGACGGCACATTTTACGTCAATACAAAAGTTCAATCCCGACCTTTACCAGAATATTTGTACAAGCACAACGGAATTACCAACGTTTTACTCTTTTCCGACTCACAATATAGCGCACAGAATATTTCGCAGAATCGTGGATTAACGATTAATATTTAGTCATATGATATCGGTAAATCAGTGATTAGTTTCATGTGCCACTTTAATATTAAACAAAAAAAACGATCAATGACAAAAATCCAAATGCGCAGTGCACTCATGGAAGGAGAAGGGAACGACCCCTGTGACGTCATGCCGTGGACTTGTCGCGCAAATCCACCGTGTGGGGCAGCACTTAGCCGCGGCGTGCCACCGTGGACACACACGCACACACACACCGAGTCAGTCACACTCCACCCCCCCCCCCACACACACACACACACTCATTTACAGGCTCACTCACTCTCTCAGTCAAGCACACGCACGCACCGCATCCATTGAAAGACGCACCGCGGAAGAAGCGGAGAAGTGTGACAGCCAAGTCGCGATTGCGCCGGGGGACAAGAAGTGGAAACTCTCCGCTCACGACACACTTGGCGTGTTGGCGGAAGCGGTAAGTCCCAATTTTCTCGCAGAACTCGTTCAGGTCACAGGGTAGGTCGCCGCGCGATTGTCGGCACGACGCGTTTCCTCCCGGCGGAAAGAGACGCCGCCGTGCCACTTTGGCTTTTAGGTCGCTTGGCGAACGCACGCAAACAAATCCCGCTCGGCGTTGGTGGTTGCGAGAGGCGCTTTCGCGTCTTTTCGCCTTTTCGACGCCTTCCTCCCGAAGACTTCCTTATCGAGTTCGGACAAACGGCCCTTTGAACATTCACTAAAAGACAGAACGACGAGAGCATTCGCTTTACAAATGGCCATTGGCGCCAGGTCGTCGCCTATGGCAACCGAGCCGGTGACGCTCACTTTGGACCGCAAACTTCTTCAGCTCGGCAAAAGAACGCGAAACATTTGTCGCACGGTACATTTGTGACCCTCCACAGAGGCAAAAGATTCCCCACCACGAATCGTTGCCCTCACTTTCATTTGATCATGAACCCTGTCCAACACTGAGTCGTCAACTGATTGACACATAGAACTTTTTTTACCCCCGCCCCCCCCCCAAAAAATATCGTCACTTTTTAATCCTAGCATCTTTTCAATATGTTGCCTTCTTGTGGTCATAACCATCCCATCCCATCCATTCTCACCATGACCCGTACGACACCCTGAACTGGTCGCCAGTCAGTCACAGGACACGGCCGAGACACCCACATTCATGCCATCATGGAGTGGGAAGCGATCCCCCGCTGACTTCGTGCAAGTCAGGCGAGTGTAGCGCGACTATCATATCGCCATCCCGTATGTTATTACCTTTGCTTGGGACACCCCCCCCCCGCCCCCCCGCTCCTCAATTGTGCTTAGCGTTGCATCATGGATGCTTTTGGAGGCAGGAATACTTCTTGTAAGTGCCTGCAGGCAGCGCCGTGTCAGTATTAGCTCTGCGGTATCATGGCTTGCTTTGAGGATGCCCTCTGGACAGCAGCTTATCAAGTCGTCGCCCATGTGCCGCGTTTACATTCATCTGCAGTTTTGGAAAGCAAAAGTCGCTCCGCCGAAAGAAGCTAGCGCTAGGATGACTTGCGGTGATTTGGCCACATGCTGAGAGTCACGCTCCCAGCTCACACGCGCTGTCCAAAGGCTTCCTGGCGCAGGAATAAATGCACGGTGCTGTTGATGTACAGGCAGGAAAAAAAAAAAAACAAACCCTTCTCGGTAGAAGGATTCCCGCTCTGCCGGTTGAGCAGGTCTGACGTCCTGTCAGCGAGATGAGAGCAGGAGTCGGATCACTGACTCTAGGCATGGAATTAGAAGGCGCCACTTGTCCGGGTACGTAGCAGCCATTTGTATGGATTCGCTTGAGAGCAAATGTTATTGATTCCCATTTCACCTCCGGTCGCCTCAGCGACAACAAGCGCGACAATGGACCCCCGGCTCTGTCCTTGTTGCCCTCTGCGTGCAACTCTTCTTGGCGCTCACGCGAATGCCGATCCAGAAGCGTCCGTCCATCTTCTGGAGCTCGCCCTCCCTGGGGCCACGGCATTCGTGCTTCATGGTGGATCAGGCCGCTAGCCCGTCCCGTTCATTGAGCCGGCTCTCAGTTTGAAAAAGGTCGCTTTCGGCAGCAACTGCCAGAGAAAAAAAAAAACAAAATAACCACATTCTGCTACAGCTTTGCCTTTGAAGTGCTTGCAGCACAAAGGGGCCCTCGCTCGCGTTTCCGTGAAGAACGTTGTTGAGTGCGGGTATTCCTTTGCGCGTGCGTGATGGCTCCTTTCCATGGACGAGCCAACGACTGTCATCGGAAAGTCACCCAACCCGCCCGACTGCTCCGGTGACTCTCTTGGGGCAAATAACAATATCCACCAATTGTCTGCGTCGCAAACCTTTGCTTCCTAAGAGCTTCTTGATTTTTTCACGATGCCTTTGATTTGGTTGCGTGCACAGTCCCCGGTGCACTTGACTGTTGCTCGTTGCGTAAGACATTACATGGCTCACTGCTGCTTTGAGCAACATGTGTCTGACATTCAAATTTCGAAGAAAAGTTGTTGACGCTGCAGGAACACAAACGCGCAGCATTTAGAAGCAAGGTTCGATCATGAAGTTTCCTTTCGTCTTGGGTTCCACCAGAATGCTTTCCTGTCCTGCCCCTTCCCCAATTGCATGGACTGTGCTCTGTGTTTCCAGTCCCCGCCCCCCCACACACACACTTCTCTCTCTCTCTTTTTTCCAAAGTAGCATGTCTTCATTTTTGCCATTGATTATTGAGAACTCAGAAGTAGTCTTTACAGTATTTGTATCATGTTTGTGTTGGAATACACTATAGCTGTGTGTGCGTGTGTGTGTGTGTGTGTGTGTGTGTGTGTGTGTGTGTGTGTGTGTGTCAATGAAGCCAGTGTTCTGAGAGTGCCCCACCGCCCCTCTCAGAACAAATTAGAGGGTGTAGGGCCTCGTCGGTCTGAGTGGGATTATTTGACGGAGGTGTGTGTGTGTGTGTGTGTGTGTGTGTGTGTGTGTGTGTGTGTGTGTGTGTGTGTGTGTGTGGTGCGTATTCTTGGCTTTAAATTCCATACCAGACCAATGGTGAATCTGTCAACACCGACTGTGTCTCAAGAAAGACAATTCGTAGCGCTCTCGAACATTAACGTTTATCAGGGGCGGGGGTAGAATTTAAAGATTGCAGCCGCTTTGGTCGACTTCCCCTAATCGAGTTCTCGCGGCGTAATCCTCAACTGCGAATTTCCTGGCAACTCACGTGGAGTGCTCCTTCCAAGCTCGAGTACGCCCAAATATCAGAAAAAGGCACTCCAGGGGGCTCCGATGCTCCGAGATCGACTTTGGAACTTGAATCATTTGAGCGACCGCACCTGCAGTCTCACACCCAAAAGGAAGGCGGCGGTGTCGATTCCGCACAGCAAAAGAAAGTTCAAACATCGGCTACACATGAGCGAGGAGCACCGACATCGGTCAGTGGCCGCCAAAATGCCCGCGGTGGCCCGTCACGAACACTCCGGAGAGAACGTCTTCATTTGCGGGGCCGATCGCTCATGAAAACACGACACGGCCGGTGGCGAAGTTGGCATGCCGTTCAAAGTCATGGACGATCCCACGCGGCGCTCGGTAAACCATCGGATCAATGGAAAGTCCAGACGCAATCGCTGAAACTCCACAAGAGTGATTTGAAAGGATTCTCTGGTCTTTCACGAGAAGTCCCAGTCGCAAAGTCGGACGGTTGGAGATCAGGTGGCGATTGGAGATTCTTCCTCCCGTAAGGGACATGAAATTAGGTGAAATTCCAAGTGAAACTTGTGCGATGGCTCGAATTTCTGACGACTTCCTGCCCTCGTTTTGGGATTTCCACTTTCTTACTTTTGACATTTTCCGTGTACCGTAGCCAAGAGGTAGTTTCCATCCTCGCTTGTTCCCGTCTGATGAGGCTGTCAGCAACCTTCCCTCCTGGTCTTTTTTGTTTGTGTGACTTGGGCGCAGCCTGCGTCTGGCAAACGTGACGGCCGATGTGATGTTTCCCTTGCAGGAGGCTGAGGTGAGCCGTCGCCATGGCGCCCTTCCTGCGCATCGCCTTCAATACGTACGATGTGGGGGAGCTGCCCCCTCCCTCCGAGCCGCCCTTTTGTGCCATCAAGATGAAGGAGTCGGTCAGCACGGGTACGTGCAGCGAGCGCAACGGCCCCTTGCCTTCGCCACACGCGGGCTCCGCCATCCGATACAGTGCGGCTCAGCCTCTGGGGAGGGACGCGCTTTTGGCGGCATGACGCAAATGTGAATATCTGTCGTGGATGGAACAAAAAAAACCCCAAAAAAACAATCGTGCAGCCAGCCAAATGCCACCGGTTGGTGTTCTTAATGTTGCGAGCTACTGTCTGCACTGGCCACCTCCTTCGAAGTGTTGCAGTCTCCCAAGTCGACGGAGGTTGTTTTCTTTTAAAGTCAAGCGCGGGGGCGGGCGCATCGGGGGCAACACCCCTTTTGTAGCCCACCTCCCAAATCTGTCATCACGGCCTGTCAAATTTTTTGCCCAATGATTTTTTTTTCTTTCTACAGTAAATCTGACCAATTGGTTCAAAGCAGGCCTTTGCATTCGGTTCAAAGGCTGGCGCCGGCCCACCGTGAGTCATATTCCAACCATTTGCTGCGTGAAAGGGGGCTCCTGCGCTTACCTCATCGAGTTGCTCAATCAAATTGTGGATGTCGTTTGTCGTTTGCCCAAACTACAAGCCCTTTTTTTCCCGCAGAGCGAGGGAAGACGCTGATCCAGAAGAAGCCCACTATTTATGCGTCGTGGAAGTCCACTTTTGATGCTCACATCTACGAGGGCCGCGTTCTCGAAGTGGTTCTGATGCAGAGCGCCGAGGAGGCCTTGGCCAAGGCTACCGTCGGCATTTCTGTGCTCGCCGAACGCTGCAAGAAGTCCAAGACCAACGGCTGTGCTGAGTTCTGGCTGGACTTGATCCCTTCTGGGAAGGTCCAAGTTGCTGTGCAATATTTGCTGGAGGATACTGACGCAGGTAAGGCAGCCTCGCCTTATCTTTCTCAATTCAAATGACCCATAGGCAAAGTTCCACCATTTTACTTATATGTGTATATATATTTTTTTTCCCTGCTGAAAATCGTCCTTTAAAAAAAAAAAAAAAAAAAAAAACTGGGCCCAGTAGTGACCCTTGGCCTGGAATGAAACCGAGGCTGCAGCCGTGAAGACCGACCGTAGGTTAGAAACGACAATTTGACAGTGCAGGTTTTGGCAGGGGTCCCGTAAGTTGACACGCAGGATTTGTTTTTGCGGGCCACATAAAATGACTCGGCGGGCCGAATTTGCTTACAGTCAACTCTTTTTTTTCCAATTGCCCCGCCCACTCTCCTTATCGCCTCGGTCTCTGCCCGTTTTGTTTACCGCTCTCACGCCCAAGTGACTTTTGACCCCCCGCGCGGTTGACCTGTTTCACAGTTGAGTTTTTCTGCGTTCATCCTCCCAAGTGTGGAATGTGTTGGCCGGGAGCACCGTCGCCAGTGCCAATCGACTATCTGTGTGTTGTATATTGTACCGGGTGAGGTCATTGGCTCCGCAAGAGGGGCACTCACCATATTTCAAGCCGCTCTCCGCCGGTGTGGTGCGGCCGTGTCGCACGGCAAGGTTAAGAGCGCGGTCCCAAATATGCTTTTGACACTTAGCTTGGGACCTCGTTCCAGTTTGCGCTCGTGCGCCACTAAATCCACAGATGATGTTTGCATCATGGCCGGAAATGTTTCACGTT
Source organism: Hippocampus comes (assembly GCF_001891065.2). NCBI lineage: Eukaryota > Metazoa > Chordata > Actinopteri > Syngnathiformes > Syngnathidae > Hippocampus > Hippocampus comes. The sequence continues at coordinate 691,173 of NW_017842052.1, forward strand.
TTTCTTTCTTTCCTTCTCACGGCGCGCCGAATGCCTCCAGCGGCAAACAAGCCCTCGGTGCGACTTGTTCCCGAGGATGGACTGGCAACCCTCAACAGGAGGAGGGGAGCGTTCAAGCAGCCCAAGCTTCACGTCATCAAGAACCACGAGTTCTCCGCCACTTTTTTCCACCAGCCCACCTTCTGCTCGGTGTGCAGAGATTTTCTCTGGTGAGTCCGGCCCGGGCGAACGCGCTCAGCGTACCGAAATGCAAAAGTAAAGCAATGACAACAAAGAAATTCATCGCCACTCATCGGGGAAATGTGTGTCTCTGTATGTTTCCTTCGCCCTTGAAAGTATGAGCATACTTCTACTCATTAGCTTGTCATGAGAACGATCTGAGCTGACTTTGTTCTAAAAGCAGTGACAACGTTTTTGGATGGTCCTAATCTCTGAAACAAAATGGTGTTGTGTGTGTGTGTGTGTGTGTGTGTGTGTGTGTGTGTGTGTGTGTGTGTGTGTGTGTGTGTGTGTGTGTGTGTTCTCCCCCCCTCGCCATATCCATTCAGGGGACTCAAAAAGCAAGGCTACAAGTGCAGACGTGAGTTTTTTTTTTTCCCCCCTGCCGTTTTTCACAATGACACAAGTTGATCTTCTTTGCAATTTGACTTCCCAATACCTTCAAATTGGGACACGTTCTTTTGTTCATGTATTCCACCCAGAATGCAATGCAGCAATTCACAAGAAATGCATCGAGAAGATTATCGGCAGGTGCACCGGAACCGCAGCAAACAGTCGGGACACGATGGTGAGTAGTGAAATTCGTGTCGGTCGGCCTGCCTGTCTATAGATATCTGTATCGATGTGGAGATATATCGCTATATTTGTCATATAGCTCGATGTACAGGTATATGTGTATGTATCAAACTGTTTTTTCCTCATTGAAATTACTTTGTCGATTATGCCAGAAATGAATTAGGAATGGGTTTTTTTTCCCCCCGACAAATCAAAAAACGTTGCTACCGAGGCTTTGAGTACGACAAGACGATGTGAACGTTGCGAGGGTTTCTGTAAACGATCGGGTTGTCGCATTCCGCGGATGTCGTGAAACATTGGGCACAGCGTATCTGCGTACAGTTCCAGAAGGAGCGCTTCAAGATTGACATGCCGCATCGCTTCAAGTACAATAACTACCGAAGCCCCACGTTCTGCGACCACTGTGGCAGCCTGCTGTGGGGTCTCTACCGACAGGGCCTGAAATGTGAAGGTGGGTCCGCTCAACGGTTGTCTTGCCACATTTTGATGGAGAAGGACGACATTTTCCTCCACGCTTGCGACGGCAGCCATCCCTCTTTTGTGCTTTTCACGTCAGATTGCGGCATGAGCGTCCACAGTTATTGTCAGAAAAAAGTGGCCAATCTGTGCGGGATCAACCAGAAGCTACTGGCCGAAGCGCTCTCTCAAGTCTCGCAGGTTTGTACGAACGCCACATTTAAACGGATTGTCGATGGCTCGCTCTTTTGTGCCGGCCGTGACAACTACTTGACATCCTAGAGATCCCTGAAGAAGTCGGATAGCTCCGGCGCGGCAGATATTGGGATTTACCAAGACGTCAGCGCAGCGGCAGACCCTGGTGGTAAGATGTTGTCATTGCGATTTAAGACTGCTCAAAGTTCACATGCATGTCTTGATTTTTTTTGTTGTTTTTTATATTGTGACGCGCAAACTCTCGCAGCCGATAAGAATGGCAAAGCGAGCGAGGGCCCGAGCTCAGCCGCGCCTTCTGTTAAGCGGACGCAGCTGACCGTCGATCACCTGGTCTTCCACAAGGTCCTGGGCAAAGGCAGCTTCGGCAAGGTGGGTGGGCCCCGCGCTCTAGATCGCTCAGGCCTGAATCGACCGACGGCGGAGGAGCGCGCTTCCGTCGGCAGGAGGTGCCGCGTTCCGACGCTCGTCTCATCTCACCGGTTTACGGCTGCGACTCCTCAGGTGCTTTTGGCTGAGCTGAAGGGCCGGGACCAGTTCTACGCCGTGAAAGTTCTCAAGAAGGATGTGGTTCTCATGGATGACGACGTGGAGTGCACAATGGTGGAGAAGAGAGTCCTCTCCCTGGCCTGGGAGAACCCCTTCCTCACCCACCTGTATTCCACCTTCCAGTCCAAAGTGAGCACGCCGAGCGCGACGTCGCACATCGTCCCCGGCAGCCCTTCGCGGCGAGGCGGGCCGCCACCGTCCTTTTCGGCCGTCCCCGGTCCCTCGGACCTCGGCGCACGCTTTCTCATGCCTCTGAGTTGATGAGGTGGTGCCGTGTGCCCAGGAGCACCTCTTCTTCGTGATGGAGTATCTCAACGGCGGCGACTTGATGTTCCACATCCAAGACAAAGGCTGCTTCTCGCCCACCAGGGCCACGTGAGTGGGAATCCGTCGGTCTGGGCTCGTGCGCCGTGCTTCAATTCACCCGCCCGTCCTCATCACTGTGCTTCAGATTCTACGCCGCCGAGATCATCGTGGGCCTGCAGTTCCTCCACTCCAAGGGCATTATCTACAGGTCAACACTTGTCAAGGGCCATGGGAAATAGAACGAGCGGCCTGTTTACGGGCCGCGTCCCCGAGGCGGATGCCGGGCGAGGGCGGCTGAGCCTCGGCCTCACGCCAACGGGTCTTGTCGTCATCCGCAGGGATCTGAAGCTGGACAACGTGATGCTGGACAAGGACGGGCACATCAAAATTGCAGACTTCGGCATGTGTAAGGAGAACGTGTTTGGAGACGCCCGAGCCTCCACCTTCTGCGGGACACCGGACTACATTGCCCCTGAGGTATTGAAGGTCGCCGAGACCAAAGCCTTTGCCCGCGACGGGCCTCTTATGCCCTATTTGCGCCGTAGCAAAAACCCAACGGCCACTCGTCCGCTCGCGTTCCCTTCTCGCAGGCTCGGGAAGTGACGTGCTTCCTCCTAAGTGGTCTCGCGCTTCCATCTCTCCCGGCAGATTCTCCTAGGGCAGAAGTATACTTTCTCGGTGGACTGGTGGTCTTTTGGTGTGCTTGTCTACGAAATGCTGATTGGCCAGTCGCCTTTCCAAGGCGACGACGAAGATGAGCTGTTTGAGTCCATCCGGTCGGACACCCCTCACTACCCTCGCTGGATTCCCAAGGAGGCCAGGAAGTTGCTGGAACTGGTGATTGGACTCCACGCCTTCTCTTTTAATGGGCCTTGCGCAAAAGGGATATGCCATTCAGGAATCATGCGCCGCAAAGTGGCGGCAGGTCTTGTCAGACTTCAGCTTAGCCGGAACATAAAGGACTTAGGTGTGTCCGGCTTTTCCCGGTTTCTTTACCGCCACCAGTGATGGCGACGTGTAATAGTGGAGCTCCAACTGAAAACGCAAAGAGCCTGTCTACTTGCTTTAAAGCGAGCAATGTCATCCATCCATCCATCCATCCCCCAACGTGGCCCAGGTTGCTGCTTTAAAACGAGCAATGTCATCCATCCATCCATCCCCCAACGTGGCCCAGGTTGGATGTGAAAACATCCAACCTGGACAGCATTGCGCTGTCTTGCTTGCAAGTCTCAACGGCCATCTTCTTCTCCTCCCTCCTCTTTGCAGTTGTTTGAGCGAGATCCCACTCGCAGACTCGGCGTGGTGGGAAACATCCGGGCGCAGCCCTTCTTCAAAAGTGTGAACTGGAGCGCTCTGGAGAGGAGAGAAGTGGAGCCCCCTTTCAAGCCCAAAGTGGTGGGGGAACCAAGCGTCGTGATGTTCTCTACTCATTTTGCGCCGCTCCCCCATACGGTGGCCCCGGCCCGTACCTGTATTCTCGACTCACTTTCTGACTCTCCCGCCGTCCACAGAAATCCCCCAGTGACTGCAGCAACTTTGACAGGGAGTTCCTGAGCGAAAAGCCGCGACTCTCCCACGTTGACAAGAACCTCATCGACTCCATGGACCAGTCGGCTTTTTCTGGCTTTTCCTTTGTCAACCCCAAACTGGAACATTTGATAAGCAAATGAAAAGCCAAACCGGCTGCACCGGGACCTCGGTCACTGACTTACACTCTGTTTTTTGCTTTGTTTTCATGGTTACCGAATACCTCACTCGGAGGAAAAGAACTCAGGCCTGTCACGTGTAATGAAGGGGACATACTTCACATACCGTTGTAACTATGATCAAATGTGAAGGGTTTGTTAGGTTTTTTTTTTGTAACATTTGTGTGATCGTTTTAACCATACAATTATTTCTAACCCGATCATCGATGTACCGGTACCATATCCATTGTAACTATGATCAAATGTGAAGGGTTTGTTTGTTTGTTTGTTTGTTTTTTGGTAACATTTGTGTGATCGTTTTAACCATACAATTACTTCTAACCCGATCATCGATGTACCGGTACCATATCCTGAAATTGACAAATAGTCACACTCATCATTTCTACTACATCCTGTGAATATGCAGTTATTATTGATCGAAATAAAAGCACTATTCCACATCGCTAATGGATAATCCTTCCCCAGATGATTTCATTGAAAAGAAAAATGCACATTACATAAATCTCTTGAAACATGCTGACTTCCTACTCTGACTATAACACTGGAGATGCTGTAGGCAAGCGGCACACCGTAAATGTACCAATGTCCTCCGAAACAAATAAAAGATTCATTTATTCTTGGTCAGTTTTCCGCTGTCTGAAACCTGCACACTTAGAACTATAAGCACACCCGGTGGTTAAAATCAGCATTGGAGAAGTAGTACCCGGAGTCAATATTTGTTTGCATGGTCGTGTTTTGTGTTGGAATGAGCATTTAAAGTGCGTCGGTAACTTGGAACGTTGTCACCAAGCAAATATGGAGATGAATGCGTTTCCCTTTCCTTTCTTAAATGATACACTGACGTCTGATTATGAATAAACATTACTTTTTTCCATCCATTTCCTGGATCGTATTTTCTCCGAGTTTTGGCTGTACTATTTCTTAAATGATACACTGACGTCTGATTATAAATAAACATTCCTTTTTTCCATCCATTTCCTGGATCGTATTTTCTCCTTCACTCAATCGGGGTACGTGGGGGATTGCTCGCAGATTGTCAGTCGTTTGACCGCCATCTTGAAGTCTTTTTTTTTTTTTTTTGTCAGTGGTGGGAACTCAGCTCGACTGTACTTAAGGGGGAAGCCAAGTAAGCAATTTGAAGAGGTAGGTCAAGAAAAGTTTTGACTTTCCCTTTAAGTAGATATTGCAGGTTTCTGCACCGAAGTAGAGTACAGTATTTCATTTTCACACAACTCAACGTGACTCCCTGCTTTTGAAAATCCTGTAGATGATGTTACTTTCTACTCACTGTGAGAGAAGTAGGCAGCCTGTTGTAATGTGAGGATGACAAAAAAGACGTCTTTCGAGAGAAGTCAAATCAACTGCAATGAGATTTTGATGGCGATCTTGGGCTGCGGGGAATGGGTAAAAGGCCTACTCGGACACGTTTCGGATCCTCCACCGTATTCGGAGAGGCAAGATCATCCCCAACTCAGGAACGGGTTTTGACTTTGTTGCCTTAGTTTACGCGCTCTGCTGGCACCCATCGGCCGGGTGCTGTGACTGCACCCGTCGACTCAACGTGAAGTCGATGGCAGGCGAGCAGACATTCCTGCAGCGATCCGTCCTCCGTCGTCGGCAACGCGCGATCGTCTGGCGTGCTGGTGGAAATGAAAAGAGATGGCCATGTGAGTGAACAGCCAAACTCGAGTTCATCCGTCTCTGCGCGCACTTACCTTTCTTGCTTCCTTTCTTTCTTCATTGATTGGAAATGGAAGTTACCACGAACAAATGTCAGGTGACAACCCCCACCCGTCCTTAAAAAATATATCCAGTTGATGACTTCCTTTTGCGTTAAAATGGCAGTTCAAATCACTGCCCCTCGTTGTAGTTTTCACCAAAACACTCTTCGCAAAATGAGTGAATTGGGAAATGAATTCTTCAAGGCCCTTGGTGCAAAAATTGGATCGTTTTTGCTGCAGTAAGCTCGAGTTTATGACAATATTGCGCTTCCGTCTCAGCGCGCGATAAATTCGATATGGAGTTTTTCCCCCCTTTTGTTTGTAATTGGCATCCTTCGGGGTTTTTCAATTGAGGCGATCGGGAGGCAGCGATGGCGGCCTTGCGGTGTCCAAGTGAACAACAAAACCTGTTTCCGCCGTAAACATACACACATCCAAATAATCTGCTTTGCGTGTTGGTCGCGAACAAAGAAAGTCCATTTTGTGACGCAGAACGAGTGAACTTGGAGCGTTGCATTGGCGGCGGCCGTGCACATTTCCAGCAGTTTCTCCCTCCCGCACGTCTGTTCTCTCCCCTCCCCTCCCCTTCTCCTCCTCCTCCTCCTTCTCCTTCTCCCCCCC
>NW_017842052.1:698457-700964 GCF_001891065.2 Hippocampus comes
AGAACAAATCGGCAACAGCTTTGCGTTGACTTAAGCACGCACCATGCTTTTATTTTGACAGTCAGAAACCGGATGCGAGTGTGTGACTCGCGTAGGTTTCACATAACTGCTAGCGAGCTGGCAGGCTGCGAGAGGATCGGCATCTAAAAAAGCGACTTGGAAAAACTACTTAACGGTAAGAGACGAATTCGGCGACCAAATATTCACGTACTGCGCACAGTTTGTTGCATTTTGCCGACAGCGTTTAGCGCCGCGGTGCGGCACTCGCCTTTTTTCCTGCCTCTCAAAAAGACGAGTCCCGCTCGGTCGTGTAAAGCGCCTCCTTATTGCTCGTCAGCCCGTGCTCGCTCTTATTGCTGCGGGAGCCCGTGACGTGCAGTAACTTGACTCGCTCCTTCCACGCGTCCGCGGAGTGTGTACGCACATGTAAACGCTCGCGCTTCCGTGCACACGTCTACTCATCTCTCCGAGGCGAGGTCGGAGACGTCCGTGAGCGGCCATGCGTCGTGCACGCGTCAGTGGGAAAGTTACGGCGGCGCAAAAGGGGAACGGTGCACCCTCCGGAAGACAGCGAAAAGGGACATTTGCCCAAGAATAGCTCCAACGGGGTTTTCCCTAATACGCGACATGTCGCGCGAGCCGAGCCCGTGTTCGGCAAATCTCGTTTTTCTTCCACATGTCACGTCGGCGCTTGCAAAGTGGCGGATGATGTTCGGGTTGCCTTGTTGACTTCACTGCAACGCACCCGCCTTGCGGCCTCCAACTTCCCAATGGCGCAACCTGACTGAAGGGCAAAGTGGGGCAAACGTCGTGAAATGAAACTTTTTAGTCCGTTCAAATCATTTCGCAAAAGGAAGTACGAGCTTGCATTTTTGCAAATCGAGTATGTCATTCTGTCCTTTTCGTGGACCAACGCTCATCAAATGACACCCAGGAGTCCGACAAGTGTGTCTGTACCGCTTGTGCGCGTCTATTTTCCCCTCAAACTAACGCAACTCACAGCCATTAATGTCGAATTGTTTCTCAATGTATTGGCACCCGTAAGGTTGCAAACATTTCCATTGTCCAACTTCACGCAAATTTCAGGTTCGATTGTGATACACATGCTTGTTTTATTTCTGTGCGCATTTCTCTGTGGAAGGAAGTGGTACAAAAGAGTGTTTTCCTTTTTTCCCCGCAATTCACAACACTTCCGGGGCTCGACTAATTTCTGGTTGTTGTTGTTGAAATATCCCATCCCAAATATAAAGATCCCATTTTCCAATCCGCTTTATCCTCACAAGGATGGGGGGGGGTGTGGGGGGGGGGTTTGCTGGAGCTTATCCCAGCCGTTTCAGGGCAGTAGGTGGGGGACACCCTGAACCGGTTGCCAGGGACAAACAGAGACGAACAAACATACACGCTCACACTCACACCTTGAGACAATTTGGAGTGTTCAATCAACCTGCCATGCATGTTTTTGGAATGTGGGAGGAAACCGGAGTACCCGGAGAAAACCCACGCAGGCCCGGGGAGAACATGCAAACTCCACACAGGAAGGCCGGAGCCGGGATCGAACCCACGACTCCTGCACTGTGAGGTCGAATATAAATATCCCAACAACCGTCGCCTATCGACAGTATCCATTGTCGATATCGCACATAACCCAAAGTGTGCAGAGACAATCTACTGTAAGAATTTCTATCTGACGATCAAACGTTTTTTATTTATTTTTTTGCCGTAGGTGTCCTCGAGCAAAATACCCACAAGACGCAATAAATCAAAAAGAAAGTCAAGAATTATCGGCATTCTGTTGATCAACGTATTAGCTATGATGTCAAAATCACCCTTCTATTCTAAACACGCAGATGACAACGTAGATTCTTCTTTTTTTTTTTTTTAACGGAGTGATATTTAAGTGGGAAGGTCAAAGTGATGGACATGTAAAGATTTTTGATTCAGAAATGAGCTACATTTGGTTTCTTGGAAAGAATGACGTGTCACTGAAAAGAGGAAACAAGTGGGCACTCACTTTAAAAAAAAAAAAGAGGACATGTGGACCGTGTGGGTTTTCTCCAGGTACTCCGATTACCTCCCACATTCCAAAAACATGCACGGCAGGTGAATGGAACACTCTCGATTGGTGTGATAGAGAGCGCGAATGCTCGTTCGTCTTTGTGTGTGCCCTGCGATTGGCTGGTGCTCCCCACCTGCTGCCCGAAGACGCCTGCGAGAGGCTCCAGCATGCCCGCGACCCTCCGGGGGTAAAAGCGCTTCAGATAATGAATGGATGAGAACATAGTGCAAAGTTGTTGTTTTTTTTTTTGTTTGTTTGTTTGTTTGTTTGTTTTTGCAGCACTGCCAATTTTTCAGTTTCAGAGAAAATGGGAGCAGCATGTGTGTGGAAGTCTCTTTTCGTCCCTTACTGAGATCAGTATCAGTCATCAGAGTGGGAGGCTGTCAACTTGAGTTCTGTTCCCTTGCCCTTTTTTTCCCCACTCTTGCGTTGGAGAGCGTGACCCCAGAGA
>NW_017842053.1:0-2870 GCF_001891065.2 Hippocampus comes
ACATACATAATCTCAAATGTGTTTACAGCGGTACCCTGACAGAACCACTGTTGCGATGGGCATATGTCCTTTGTCTTCTGCCAAGAAAAAGGCTGTTATAGTTAACAAAAACGAAAGAAATAACAAGTAAAAATGAAAAGAAAAATTGTAAATGACATAAAACATTTTTTAAAATAACTAAAATTACATCTTGTGTTTACAAACCTGAACCTAGATTGTGAAACTAGATTGTGAAAACTCCCTTCGTTTTCGTCTTTGTCAATTAATATCAGGTACATGTGTCTTCAATTAAATGTGCCAGTAGGTTGAACATAATTTGCAAATCATTATATTCTGGTTTTATTTCTGTGAAACACACCATCCCAACTTCATTGGAATTGATTTTGTATTTGTTTCACTTTTACTGGATGGCCGTACAAAAACAAGCGAAGTCGAATTGTCACCTGGAAATTGTAGTTTACTTTATTGCACGATGCATATTGTGTTTTTTTTTCATGTTGCACTCAAAAAATACGGCATATATAATAAAGACTTAATACTAATGACAGAACAGTGACGACATGAAATTATGACAAAATTTGATTCTGACAAGTCTAAAAACAGTGCCTCCTGTTCTTTAACCCCCTCAGATGCCAACTTTGAATTCGACATCTGCTACACCTCAGTGCTGAAGAGGGCCATCCGGACTCTGTGGCTGGTCCTGGATGCCATTGACCAAATGTGGCTGCCCGTGCACCGCACCTGGCGCCTCAACGAGCGCCACTACGGCGGCCTAACGGGCCTCAACAAGGCCGAGACGGCCGCCAAACACGGCGAGGCCCAGGTGAAAATCTGGAGACGCTCCTTCGACGTGCCTCCTCCCCCCATGGGCCCCGAGCATGACTTTGACGCCGTGATCAGCAAGGTGAGGTTGGGATGCAAACACCACACAGGGCTCAACCGTTGGTTTGTGAGGCAAGAGTACACATTGAGCAACGCAAGTGTGTTCACCTCAACAAAAGAGGAGACTTTAACGTGACTGTTAACCTTAGCAACAGATAAGTGAAATCAGTTGTAACGTGACCCGTTGCTCTTGACCTGCAACAGTCTGAATGGTATTACCTAATATCGTGCGTGACGAGTTAATATATGACTGCAAAGATTGGGTTAAAGGTCAGCTTTGAGTCAAACTGGGAGCCTAGTAAACACTACTCATCAGTGGTGGCAACTAACCAAAGTATTAATTAATCGGCAGATTAATCGGTTGTCAGCATCGTGTTCAAAGCATACAGATCGGTTGTGGTTCACTGTACTAGACCTGTTTTGTTGCTACACACCCGCGTATTTGTCATCACCTGGAAACAATAAAGTTGTATGTTCAATTGATTTATTGCAGTTTAGACAAAACAACAACAAAAAAAGAAAATATATCCACCCATTTTCTAATACATTTACCCTCACGAGTGTCGCGGGAGTGCCGTAGCCTATCTCAGACTTCATCGGGCTGTAGGCAGGGGGCACCCTGAACTGGTTGCCAGGCAATCGCAGGGCACACATAGACGAATAACCAACCACTCACAGTCACACACAGGGACAATTTGGAGTGTCCATTTAACCTACCATGCATGTTTTTGGAATGTGGGACGAAAGCAGAGTACCTGGAGAAAACCCACACAGGCACGGGGAGAGCATGCAAGAAAAAAAATAGGAACATCATGTACTAGTTATCGTTTTGACATTTTGTTGGTTCCCGGTGTAGGATCGGCGCTACGCGGACCTGACCAAGGAGCAGCTACCCACCTGTGAGAGCCTTAAGGACACAATCGCACGTGCGTTGCCGTTCTGGAACGAGGAGATCGCCCCGCAGATCAAACAAGGGAAGCGAGTGCTCATCGCTGCGCATGGAAACAGCCTGAGGGGCATCGTAAAGCACCTGGAGGGTGGGTAGACCTCTACAATGCTACCTCCCAACTTTCAAATTAGGTTTTATTTTTTGGTTTGTATTTTGCTTTTTTCATTATTTTTTTTAAGTTGCATGTGCCACATAATGGTAGCAAACGCCACAACAAGCATCAGATAGTGGGCAGTTCTGGCTATGCCAGCATGCTGAAGCAGCCCAGCTAACTGCCACGCCTACATGGCGGCCATGTTGGGAGGGACAATGTTCCCACCAAAGGCATTGCATTGAAATTAAGTCTTAGCTTGATAATTTTTCGAATTATTTTCATGAGGTATACTTTTTTTGTTCATGTCAAAGCATGTGCTATCAATACATAACGAAGTAATGAAAATAAAGCTTTTTTTCATGACCTATGTAATAATTGTCTAATGACGCTAAGTCAAGTCACCACTTTATATGATTGCGGAATTTAAAGAAAAACTTCATCAACTGGACTAGGTTCGGGTAGACCAGGCGGACGGACGGGGGTTAACGTCGACGAGCGCCGCGCGGACTCGCGGGGGAGTCGGCGGGGTGGGCGGTCGGGGGAACGCCGACGGGCGCCTGACCGGGGGTCGGCGGGGGACGGGCGGGGGACGGGTAACGGCCGGCCGCGCCACGCGCGCCGTCCGCCCCCGCTTCCCCGACACCGTCCCCCTACCCCCGCGACCTGTCAGCAAGAACGTCATGGTATCTGATGTAATACTCATGTAATGCAATGCAAGTGTAATGTATGTCTTTAGTTTCATCAGCTGCTTGCAACTGCAGGTTCAATGTACCGCACATTAAACCATCTCTGATTATTGCTGTTCAGTCATTTGCAGCCGGTAGTGAATTTATGTCATGCCACACAACAAGCTATAGACAAACTAAAACATATCCAAGTTTCATTTACACAATATAGTCCCTTGTGAGAAAAAAATGGTTGCTGAAATGTGAAGGGTGTAAAGTA
>NW_017842053.1:23061-32700 GCF_001891065.2 Hippocampus comes
CCCCCCCCCCCGCCCCGCCTACCCCCCGCGCCCGGCGCCGCCGCCGCCGCCTTCTCCTATCCGCCGCCTGTTGTGTTTCTCCTCCCGCTCCGGACTCGGGTGGCCGGGGCGCGCCGGGGTGCGCCGGGGGGTTGCGCCGCCGCCGACGGGCTCGCGGGGTCGGGTCGATATCAATCCATATTTTTGTGCTGCTTTCCGTAAAGGAATGTCTGACGCGGCCATCATGGAACTGAACCTGCCCACTGGCATTCCGATCCTGTATGAGCTGGACAAGAACCTGAAGCCCGTGAAGTCTATGCAGTTCCTGGGAGACGAGGAGACCGTGCGCAAAGCCATGGAGGCCGTTGCCGCTCAGGGCAAAGCGAAGAAGTGAAACGACTGGAACACAAACAAGTCTCTTTCATGTTGCTAATCATTGTGTGTTTAGTTGGAACACTGTAATATGCCTGTGCTTGGGAATTAAGTCAATACAAGGTTGTTAAGACTGTAAATAAAATGCCTATTAATATAGAAATATTCAAATGTCGTATTATATCGTGTTTATCCGCGCATGTCATTATGTAACTAATGATTAATTAAATCGATGTTTGAATGTACTGTGTGTGTTTTGTGTATTCATCCATTATGATGTTTGTATGGCTTTTGATTGTGACATAATAGGCCCATTAGAATGCAAGATGTCAAAAAAGTATTGATGACATGTAGCGACTCCAACATTCAGTTTATTGATCTTGTCATTTCGAGCATTTATTTGCAGAAATATAAAAACGGTCAGCATACAAAGGCCCAGTGCTTTTTTTGGTATCTTAATATTTTTATATGGCAGTATTTGCCCATCACAATAATACTGTAGTCATTAAAACGCTGACAACTAGTATACCTTTTGTAAACTACCTGAACAGAAAAGGTTTGACACCCCAACATTCTTTTAATGTGCGTCATGGCATTAATGTTGTTAATTGTGTTGTTATTGTTGTCTGGAATGTTGTCCTGTGGTGAATATGTGGCCTGCGCTGCTAATAACTCTGTACTAGTTGCCAAATCCATTACCGAAAGAGCAAAACATAAATAATCAGATTTTCCCAGTTAAGTTTAGGGTCTATAAACCATTTGTCTACCACGTGTTGCCATTTCATGTGTAATGTCATTCCCTGAAATTGAGAGTAAAAGGGTTCCGCTTCTCAGTCTTCCTTTTGTTTCTTTATTTTACCACGATAGTGGATGTTTGAGATATAAAATATTAAATGACACTATGTGTAATTCGCCTGCAGAATGCAGCATTGTTTCGGCAGGTCCGTCGTCTGCCGTCATCACGTCAGCACACGAAGAGTGAATGCAAAGCCGAAGAAGAAGAAAACCTGGAAAAGACTAAAAGGCCCATAATGCAACGCGTGTCAAGTCGGTGGAGGACCACTTTGAGCGGGTGACGAAACAACGACGGTACTTCCGCTTCTGCAGCCGTTGGCACATGACTATTGCGAAGTACTCCTCCACCCTCAAAATGAAAACCGGGACTGAAAATAAAGGAGATACTACGTGAGTAAGCGTGCGGCCTTTTGAAAATCGCCGATGTAACCCCTTTCGTGATTGCGTTTACTGGCTTAAGCTAGCTTCAACGAGCGCTTCTAGCTTGCGCAGTGCATGCAAGGTTCGTCGCAGTTGCACATTGTTTCTTCTCCTGGGTGCGGAGCGAATTTGATTCAACAAAAGGGCTTTTAATCACGACAGTGCAGCGTGAAGTTCACAAGAGTTAACGGTCGAAGGCTCGCAGTGGGAGCTTAGCCTACGCGCGTGTGCTTTATTTTGAACGCCGAATGCCTGAGCTCAGTGTTTACTCGTCAAACGCTTCTAAACATTTGTAGTTGTCTGGCGGTTGATGTCGTCGCGCGCCGTGATTGGCCGTGCGAGACAGTAGCAACATGGTCGATGCGTAGGAGTGTTGTTGTGACGATGGGTGGGTTAAGCCCCTCTCCTACTGAGCGGCGAACGATTGCGAACGATTTTGGAGGCAACCAATGTTGCGTTCGAGGTCGCAAATGCTTGCCTAATGTTCGCCAGATGTTTTCCTGTGCTCACCAATACTGTCGGCGAACATTTGCGACCTTGAACGAACTCCTGACACGAGCACTCATTTTTGTACCTTCCCCAACAGTCACGGTTGTTTGCGTCTCAGGTTAGGGGCTTTATGTGCTAGATGTTGTTTTACTGCTGTACAGTGGACCACTGCTATTTGTGAATTTGCATTTTTAGTTTTTTGGGACCCATCCTCCGTGTGTGTTTAGGCTACCGATGTCCATACAGAAACGTAATCTAACAACCCCCTTGTGTGGTTATTATTTTTTGTAACATCGACTTTTTTATGTTTGCAGGGCGCTTAAGAATGCAGAATACAATTCCCCGAGATGTAAAGGTGGGTCATAGAAAGATGCGTAATGAGTTTTGTTTCTTACTTGTAATCCTGAAAATATTTTCATTGCAAATTGCTAATATACCTTGAGGATTGCAATTCTGAATGTACTGATTAATTGTATTGCTGAGCATGAATTTTACGCTCAACCTAAATCGAATAAAGAGGACTACACTTTAAACAAACCACATACAGTAACAGAGACCATTTAAAAGATGAGAGAAACCTCTGAAGGTGTTTTGCATAAAATTGTGACGCAGAAAGTAAATGGGCTTTCACTTATATAGTGCTTTTCTACTTTGGGCACTCAACGCACTTCACACGGTTACCTCATTCAGCTAAGGATGACACAGCATCAGGAGGTTCAGTGTCTTGATCAAGGATACCTTGACATTGTTGCTATGGCTGGGGATCGAACCACCAACCTTTGGGTTGGGAAACATCCACTCCACTCTACCACTGAGCCATACTGCCCTGGGATGCACAACAACAACAACAACAACAACATTGAAACAAATCAAGACTTGAAATATTTAAATAGAACCGATATAGTAAGTCTTACTTTTTGAAACACATTATTGAAATAATAATTCAAATTTTTGGGGGGGCACTGATCTGAACATTTGGACACAAATGCTGGCAACAAATGAACACTAATCATTAAACAATACTGTAGTCACAGGCATGTGTTCTTTATCCTCTCCATTAAACGACTATTACTCCAGCCTAGTTGTAAGTCTTCTGAACTTCAGAGCTCAGAGGCAGGTCTGGAGGAAAGCGTGGTCAGTTTATGAATATGTGACACAGTCTATTGTTTTACAATCATTCTAATCCTTAAGTTTGTAAGTACCCGTGGCTGGAAAAAGCCAAGTGTGGCGAGCCTCTGTCCCCAAACTACATGATTGCAGTCAATGAATGTTCTGCCACTGTAACGTCAATGCTGGTCAATAACCACACGGAGCCCCCTACACCATTTCACTTTTTTTTTTTTTTTTCCCTTCTTCTAGAAACTCCAATGAAACCCTCTCAGATCGCTAACCGTCTCGTAGCCCCGCCCAGGAGAATGTTGCCGCTCCTCAGCCCCGACTTGTGCCAGCGCCACGGCTCACCTTCGCCATACGAGCCGTCCTGTCGTCTCATGCCAGTTCGCTCATCAGAGTCGCACCGTCCAGAGTACCGCAAGTGGCTGTCGGGGCTGCGACTGAGCCCGTTGCTGCAACCCCAACCTCCAGTCACTCCATCCACAGTTGCTAAAAAACACGACGGGGCGCAAGGCGGTCGGCCAAATATTTCCCTCGATGAATCCCCTCATCCCAGAACGGACTTAAGCACTCGCTATCCCTCAGTACACAACGGGAGAGAGCATAAATCCATGGTGGCGTCGAACTTGGGAAGAAGTGCCTCTGTCCAAAGAGTGCAGTCAACAAAGGTACATGATAACATATGAGCTGATAAGTGCAGTTCTGGCAATAAAAAACACATCTTGTTACAATAATGTTGAATTGATCTTTTACTGGGAAAAAAAAATGCTTTCTTTGCTCTTTTAGGAACGTTTGTCCACACCTTCAAGTGAAAAATCCATTCCAGGTAATATTTCAGATTTCAATGGTTGGTGAAAATTAGCTACAATTAGCGAAAATCAAAAGTAATTGACTCCTCCCTTAAAAATGATTGCACGGATTTTGTTTTTAATGTCGACTGAAAATTCATTGTAATTGAATTAATACAATTTAAAAATATGAATTTATTGTATTGTACAATTCTTTTGTTTGTTTGTTTTAAACCAAACCAAAATGTGGCCCTTGAGCACTAAAGTATGGCCACCTCATGGACTGTATCAAGGGAGACAATACATTCTGTGCCACCGCTGTAGTCAAAGAAATGTGCGATTTTGTTTCTCTTCAGTCGCAAGCTTGGACCACACACTCCAGAAGCGGCGCAGGGAGTGCGAGGACAGCGACGCCAGCGTCAAGAAGCCTTGTGTTCGAGAAGAGCCGCCGAAGCCGCCGCCCAAGACTCCTTCAAAGACGTCCGCGGCATCACTGCAGCCTCAAATTCCAAAAGAACAGTTTGCATCCTTGGGTCCATCGCCCAAATCCAAACCCGACCAGTTGCCCTGCACGCGGTCCAAACCCGACGTGAGAAAACGACCTTTTTTAGGGGCGAGGCAGCTCTTTATACAGTCCATTCACGGTAACGTTATCCAATTGGGATCCTTTTCCAAGCACACCGGAGATGTTTTCAAGACAAGAGAGGAACGTGGCAAAAGGGAAAAAGCAAATGCTGACGCCCACCCCAAACACATCAGTCCACCTCACTTCAGCCCTCCTCGGCAATCCCAACACGGATCCTCAGATTCCTCGCTCAGGACTCCGAAACGCAAGTTTCACGATGTTCACCATGAATCACCCTCCAAGTTCAATTCTTCTCCGGGCCCTCCGCCAGCAAAACGGAAGAAACTGCACCAGCGGAGGTGGACCATTCCCAATGACTATGACGAATTGTTCACCCCAGACGTCGTCGTCAGCTCTGTGCCGAAGACCGCCAAGAGCAGAACAGATGAGGAGACGGAGAAAAGACCGCCGGGATGCGGCGCCGCCGTCCAAAGTTCTGAGAACTCTTGTCAGAAGGGTAAAGACTCTGGAGTCACTTGTTCTGCAAAAGGCCCCACTTCATCAAAACACCTCCACGTTTCCTTGCCAATTGTGTCATTAGTAAGGTTAAATATCGAGTCCTTGAAGTCCATATACGGAAAAGGCAAAGACTGCTCGGTCCCTCCGCCACGCAGGCACTTGACGCATGAAAGCCTGAAACATGACGACAAAAACAAAGCCAGGCAACCTTCCACATCCCGCCGGTCCCGCGCGCTTCCACTCAACGGAAGCGAAGGGCGCGCGCGTCCGCACACGGATAAAGCGGATTCTGTGGACGAGGACCTGGACCTGAGCCTGGGCATTGCTTTTGATTTGGAATCAAGCCAGACATCCCAAAGCAGTGAGGAGGAGCAGCTGGTGTCCTTGCAGGAGATCATGAATCACGTTCGCAAGAGTCCAGCTGCACCGGACAAGGGAGCCGCCTTCTCAGAGCCGAGCACACCTGGAGGTTCCAGCAATCTCTTGAAAGCTGTAAGAGCCTTATTTTTTTCTGAGCATTTTTTTTGGGGGGGGGGGGGCGTGTCATACCTTGACTTACAAGTGCCCTACTTTTGTTTTTGGGGTTTTTTTCCCCCTCTGAATTTAATGGGCTGGCTTCAGATTAGGGCTAACTGATTTTTAAGAGTAATACAATTGTGTTTTTTCTTCTTAATATTGCGATTGTGATTTAATATGTGATTATTTTTAATGCAAATAGGGCTGCACCTCATGATTTTAATCAATCTGTCAATTAATCGGCATTAAAAATCAGTCTTATAAATGTTTAAATTTCCACCCGCTTATTTAAAAAGAAGGCCTTATTTCAAATTGACAGTGCGTAAACATTCGTAACATGTCAGAAAATAGGCAAAACGTCGATGATTGTTTTCGAAAGTCTAAGACATTTGATTTTCTAGTTTTACTTTGATTCAATGCAATGATAATAAGTCTGCTTTCATGGAGGATAATATAAATCAATTCATGTTAAGTGTTGAGAAGCTGAATTTTCCAAGCATTTGGACAATTGTAAATAAAAAAGAAAAGAAAAGATTTATTTGATAATCAACTGTCAATTCATAGTTTCACCTCTAAATGCAAAAAAAAAAAAATGTGTGGCTTTATCACGTCATCAAGAAAGCACTTCATCATATTTGGATTGCTTACGTGTGTTTTCCTGCTTGCAGCCAACCGTGAGAAGAGGCTTCTACAGGAACAGCCTGGACCAGATGCTGAAAGAGATAGACAACCAAAAGAAGTAAGCAACACTTGGAATGGTTTGGTACTTAGTTGTAAAAAATGGGGCGTTGACATTTTTTGTCACCGTGATTCGTGTGCCTAAAGGGCCAAAGAGAACGAGGCGCAGCTTCGTAGCTCGTGTGACGAGGAGCTGTCGAGAGTGGCGGAATACCAGGAGGAGGAGAACTGCGACGAGGGCTCCAGCGAACGACAGTACGACACGCTGCACATTCACACAAGCCTCTTTTGCACATGTTGTCGAAGCCGTTTTTTAAAATCCCTGCTCACTCACCTGGTATGGGTCCCAGCTCACTTGCAACCTCAATGAAGAGAAGCAAACAAAAGTCAACTAGCTGAAATGCTAATGCTGTACATAACGGGAGAAGCTGTAGGCAGGCTAATGGCTATTAGCATCATTGTTTGAATAGTTATGAACAACTGCTTCTAATTTACAGGCACAAACCATCAGCAAGGTTGTAACATGACCCACCGGCTGTACAATTATGGCCAAAAGGATTATGACGATTATTTTTGATCAATATTGTAATTGCGATTAGTAATCACAATTATTCATCATGTTAGAGAAAACATCTTTTTACAACAACAAAAAAACAATAATTGAACTTTTAAAAGGGCTATCCTTTTCTTTATATTGAGAAGCAATATAAAAAATAAAAAAAAAACATTTTTCCAAAGGGTTAAATAAATAAATAAATATGTATTTAGGGAGTGCGATCACAGAGTCCAGACAAGCTGTTGATCCCTTTGGCATTCGTTCCTCACCATGATGCTCTTCATCTCCAATTTTTGCTGTACTTTCTTCTATTAATCTGTGTAAAATGGTTTGCTGAAACAGATCATTTCAATTTATGATGATCGTAGCAATTTTTTTTTTTTTTTTTTTAATTCCAGGGAATTCCTGCAGCGCGACTCTCTGGAGTCCACTGCTATCAGAGAGGTGCCTCCTGGAGAAGTGGTGTTCCACCTTGACAAGTTTGGCCAGATCTTCAATCAGGATTCGCTGCAGCTCAGACGATGCGCGGTCAAACCGCAGAGCACAGCGCAGAAAACACTTTTGTGGTGGGCTGCCTTTTACTCGTCAAACAATTTGGAAACACCTTCCAATTCAAACGGTCTCCCAACACGTTATGATAATGCTCAGCTGTGAACTGAAAGTCTTTGCATGTCATTTCGCATCATCCCCACCATAAAGCTGACTGAGAAAAAAAATGCCAAAATGTGCCAAGCTGTTATTGGGGCAAAAGGGGCCTGCTTGAAGAATCTAAATTACAAAGCATTCTGTTTTGGGGTTGACCAAAGAATTTCATATTTCTTCATAATGTAAATTTTTTGTTTTTAAATGATGCTATGTAGCGTTAAGCTAACCGGTGTTAACCAACTTTTCTCCTCTCGTGTTATTTTTTTCTGAGCATTTTTGCAGCTAATCATTTTTTGGCGTGGGAGGTTTAGTAGCTCCACCCACTTTGGGTTAAAACATTAATTTGATAAGCTCTATAATTATTTTTTGCACATTCTTCTGTTCTCTTTGGCCAGGTCCAGCCCAGCTCAGCTAAAACTGCACTTGAATGTCGGCTTGTTCCAGGAAGCTTACTGTTCTCAGTCACCCTGCCCGACTCAAATCACCGATTTCCTCTTCAAGGTAGGCCTTCTCGCCCGCTACCAATGATTCAAGGAAACACAAAGGCATATTTTCCTTTTTGTTAGATGATGTCAGTGCATTCTGAGAGGATGTCGTCTGAAAAGATGCTGCAGGCTCTCTGTGACATCGCCAGCTCAGCTGCCTATAATATCGGTCAGTACTTTCCCTCTCGCCGCCATTAGAGTTGCAAAACTCTTTGAAACTTTCCATTGTTATAGATTAGAACTTATGGGAGTTCATATTTTGTAAAGATATCTGCCGATGAAAAAGCATTTTTGATGCAGTTCCAAAACTCCCCAGCTTTGACAACTTCCCATGGAAATTTACCGGAACCACGATCGCCATAAGCTGTTTTCATGTCTTCATTTGATGTTGTCGCTGCCTTTCTCAGTGAAAAACAAAAGCCGCGTGTTTACCGTGTGGGTGCCCGCTTTGGCTGACTTAACCTTGGTGCTGATGAACATGGGCGTTGCGTTTGTGACGCTGTTCCCATTTGAAAACTTGCAGCCTGCGTTCACCGAGGGAGACTTGCTGTAAGTTATGCTCTCTATCAAAAAGACTTTTTTTTTGCTTTCCAATATACAGACATTTTCACTGAAGGGTCGACTCACTTTTGTTGCCAGAGATTTAGACATTTGGCCGTGTGTGCAGTCATTTTGATAGGACATTAAACTTACACTGATAAACAAGCTGGACACTGGCTTCCTTACATTATATTATTTTTTTTTTATTGTCATTTCTTCAATGTTTAAAATATTCACCAAACAATGTGAGGGGCGTATGAACTTTTGTGAGATACCGTGTATGTGTTTTTGGAAATAGGAAGAACGTCTACGTTCACAGCGAAGGTCCCCCTTGCAACAAGGAATGCAACACGTTCCCGGAACACAATTGCAACAACATCTTTAAGGTGATAAGAGAAGGCAGAATTCACTTCAAACCCTGTCCTTGAGGAAAGTAGAACACGGATCTCATTCTCTCCTTTTTCTAAAACAGTACCTGTCGTACTGCATGAGCGTGTGTCCAAAGGCGTACAGCGACTACGAGCTGCTCTTGCTGCTGACCGTGATGGCTCGAGTGGCTCTGGATGCTCACTTCATCCCACTGGCCGGTGTGGAGATTAACACGCTGCTCACTAAAATAGTGAGCAACACCAGGGACTGGGACACAATGGTCAGTTGTGCACGTGTTGTCATTTGACAAGCTTTGTCTAAACCCGGTGGTACCGAAACTATCGCCCGGTGCCATTTGTGTCTGTTTTTCAATGGCCCGTGAAGCACACCTTGTGTCTTCCAAAAAAGAAAAAAAAAGCGTACCTTAGTTTTTCAGTCTGCTATCTTAATGCTAATGCTAATTAGCGTCTCTGGTGTGGTGCTTTAACCGTCGGAAGTAACGGATTGCGCACAAAGTGCATCAACAACATGTACCCTTACAGTATGGCAGTACACCGTCATATGTACTTTATCTTCTGCATAGAATGAGAATATTAGTCCCGTACTGATGAGCTGAAGGGAGGAGTTGGAGTCTTACTATGAATGCCGCTTACGTTAACAGGCACGATAACACCTATTAAACAGTTTATCCGTTTGTCTGTCTTAAACTTGTCCCCAAGTGTGCCCACTTGGGGGCAAGTTTAAGACAGACGTAGCCTCGTTCAATTTTTGTTGTTTTTTTTTTTGGGGGGTAGAAGGTTGGAATGGATA
>NW_017842053.1:33078-41814 GCF_001891065.2 Hippocampus comes
TGGAGTGGCTCTGGATGCTCACTTCATCCCACTGGCCGGTGTGGAGATTAACACGCTGCTCACTAAAATAGTGAGCAACACCAGGGACTGGGACACAATGGTCAGTTGTGCACGTGTTGTCATTTGACAAGCTTTGTCTAAACCCGGTGGTACCGAAACTATCGCCCGGTGCCATTTGTGTCTGTTTTTCAATGGCCCGTGAAGCACACCTTGTGTCTTCCAAAAAAGAAAAAAAAAGCGTACCTTAGTTTTTCAGTCTGCTATCTTAATGCTAATGCTAATTAGCGTCTCTGGTGTGGTGCTTTAACCGTCGGAAGTAACGGATTGCGCACAAAGTGCATCAACAACATGTACCCTTACAGTATGGCAGTACACCGTCATATGTACTTTATCTTCTGCATAGAATGAGAATATTAGTCCCGTACTGATGAGCTGAAGGGAGGAGTTGGAGTCTTACTATGAATGCCGCTTACGTTAACAGGCACGATAACACCTATTAAACAGTTTATCCGTTTGTCTGTCTTAAACTTGTCCCCAAGTGTGCCCACTTGGGGGCAAGTTTAAGACAGACGTAGCCTCGTTCAATTTTTGTTGTTTTTTTTTTTGGGGGGTAGAAGGTTGGAATGGATAAATGTCATTTCCATCCTCTAAGAATGAAATGTCTTGTCTTGTCAAGCACCACTGTATAGCTCCCACTGAATTAGAACTTTGCAAGCCTGCTTTTGTTTTTTTGTTTTTTTTTTTTTTGTTTTGTTTTTTTTTTTTTGCAGGAGTCTTGAGTGTGTCTGGTTGGTTGTGAAACTATTCTGCATTACGGTAGTAATAAGACAAAGTGCTTTCGGTAGTCATCGTTTTTGAGACTGCCAGCGAGATTTGACGTTAAAACAAACTCTGTCAGGTTTGTCAACACAGAAGGCACGTTATCATTTGTGCATGTGCTTCATTTTTTTGTTTATGACCTTTAGCTCCCTAGAATGTGCCAGACCCTCACCGACCTGACGGATGACCACCACAACATGTGCCTTCTGGTTCAACTGCTGCCTGACAACACTCGCGGGAAGTAAGAATTTTTTTTTTCATAGAGGCTTGATTCTGAAATTATGCCGTCCATTAACTTTTTTTTGTTCCCCTTCATAGATGCCTGCGGCAGCATCTCAGTCTGTCGATGATCTCCAAACTCTTAGACGGAACGAGTCGATACCGACCAACCGGAAGGGAAATTAAGGTTGTTGTTTGTCACCTTTAATTTCAATGGAACTTTGTGTGTGTGATTAATGTCGTCAGTCAACCATCCTTCTGTCCTACGCGTAGCTCGCCGCGCTCAAGCCGTACGTACCCGCTATGCAACCCTCCTCCCTGCGCCGTTTCATGACCACCTCCGGCGTGAGTTCTACAGAGGAGGATGCGATGCTCCTGGATCAGCAGGTGAGAGTGCAGGCGGGTATTATCATGGTATAAAACTTCGTTAGTCTTATTCTAAGGAGGTGTGCTGCTTTTTTTTTTTTTTTTTTTTTTTTTTAACTGTATAAAACTCTTAATAAATGTGGTGGTCCATTTAGCGCATTAACCTCACAGTGCAGAGGTCGTGGGTTCGATCCCTGCTCCGGCCTTCCTGTGTGGAGTTTGCATGTTCTCCCCTGACCTGCGTGGGTTTTCTCCGGGTACTCCGGTTTCCTCCCACATTCCAAAAACATGCACGGCAGGTCTGATTGAACACTCTAAATTGTCCCTAGGTGTGATTGTGAGCGTGAATGGTTGTACGTCTCTGTGTGCCCTGCGATTGGCTGGCAACCGGTTCAGGGTGTCCCCTGCCTACTGCCCAAAGACGGCTGGGATAGGCTCCAGTAACCCCCCATATAATTATTGTATGCATTTATAAAAGCCAGATTCCTTCACATGCCCCCTTTAAAATGTTTGTGTTCCAGTCCTACTACCTCTGCTACAGCCTTCTGACCTTGACAAACGAAGCCTCCAATTTCCACTTCTTCCCGACCCATCAGAAGGTACGAGGAGTTGCACGTTTGAGTTACAATGTGGCAGTCGCACCGACACGCCCCCATTTGCTTTCGTCACCCCCTCAGGAGCACCTGCTGACTCTCTGCTCGGATCTGAGAGCGCACGTCATTTGTCACATCAGAGAGAGCGAAAAGTGTCTGTACAGGAGTAAGGTGAGCGTTGTGACCGTCATGTGCGATGCTTGTGCGTCCTAATTTAATTTGTTTTCATGGGTTTGTCACTGACACGTTATCACACGTGAACACTTAAGATTGTGGCGCCGGTGTGTCTGTACCTCTGTCCTGCAGGTGAAGGATCTGCTTGCAAGGATCTACACCAAGTGGCAGATGATCCTCCAGCGCATCCAGCCTCTCCATGTAAACCTGTCACATGCACTTGCATGACATTTAAACTGAACGCAATCCTTATATTTTTGTCATTTGCCACAAGCCAATATGTCACCGTCATAAAATCATTTTTTGAAGGGGGACTACACCTTTTTCTTTAAATATGTACGTTTAATTTTTTTAATTTCACTAAGACAATCCTCATTGTCTCTCACACAGTCGAAGCTTTGCGACTACTGGAAGCCCTCATCCGTGGGAAGCTTGACGCGCCGCCAGAAGGAGAGCGAAGGTTCCCGCGAGCAGCGCACGGGCGGCGAGAAGGCAGAAGAAGAGAAAGTCGAAGAGAAAGTGAACAAGGGGGCGGCGAACAAATTGAGCGACAATTTCTCCTCCCCCGAGGAGGAAGGCGCCGAGCACAATAACAACAGCAACCAGTCGGGAGCTCGAACCACGCCACAGACGCACGAGCAAATAGTTGCCATCGGGTTAACACGCACGCAGACGTGAAAAAACACAACAGGTGGTCTTTGCGGCATTGTAACATTTCGTAATGGGTCATTTCCCTCAACGCTATGACTCGATTTGCACTGCTTAGCCTGAATCCGGACATGAACGATTTATGTCCAAACTGCACATTCGCTGCCCATAATATTAGGTACACTTGAACAGCCTCGCGGCATCCAGTATTGTTGAGTGTATTATTAATACTTTGAGGTCTTTAATTTTTGTTCTTGTGGATTGCAGTGTTGACACACTGGGTCTCGTTACAATGCACTACTGGTGTACCGAATGTTTTGGGCAGTTTTCGTGGGAAAACAGTTTTTTTTTTTTCCTCAGGTGGTCATATTCTGTTTGGTTAATTCAGGAATCTTGGCCGTTGAATTATTCATGTGTGTATTGTACAGTCTGTTTGACGAGTCTTATTTTTTTTTTCTTTTCTACAACATTTTTGTACATTATGGGACCTTTTTATTTTGAAAAAATGTTTGCACCTGAAAGAAATAGAAACACATTACGATTCATTTCCCCGAAGGTCGAATTCTTTTAAGTCAGTCGTGATCACCGCTTGTTAGTTCCATGTGGATTTTCGACATGTCACTCGAAAACTATGAGCAGCCCAAAAAAATGCCCCAAGTAAATAATCCCCAGAATATTAGTAATTTATTTTTGATTTAGCGTTTCCTACTTTTTGAAATACTGTACAGAATTGTATTCAGTGAAAGAGACGTTGGTTCTTTTCTGCAAGATTGCTACGTTAATGTAAACTCTGGGGGTTGGAGTTGTTTTATTGATCCTAATGTTATTTAAGAAATTTATATTTGTTGTCAGACACAGAAAATAAACTGTTTACAAAAAAGTCATTGCAGTCCTGCAAATCTTATCAGTAGAAACAGATTAAAGTGTTTACACTCTTAATATTTGCAACCTCGAAGCATGTGCTGTAAAGCACTTTAAATGAGGAAAAAAATATTTGAACACGCACCACCAAACAAAAATCTCACAAACAGATAAATAAAAAAAAATATCCAGAAAAATCTTGGTCTGAAAAATATGTTTTTCATTGTGTTTTTCCCAAAGTGTTAAGGTGATGACAGTTGTGCAAAGTTAAAAGAAAGAAAAAAAAAAGCGAGCCTATTCCCATATGGTGATATAGAAAGATTGAAGGTAGGAAACTGCAGTGGAGACTTTTTTTGTATGTGTGTAACAAAATTTCTTGCATTTGTTGTTTTCGACCTGTAAAATAATGTCATTTCAAACGCTTGACTACCAAAAACTAGTGGAGATGCCGGGGATCGAACCCGGGGCCTCATACATGCAAAGCATGCGCTCTACCACTGAGCTACATCCCCTCATATACCGAAAGGGCAACAATTAAAATATTATATTAACAAAGCTACTGCTGCTTCCAGTAGTAAAGTAATACTGTATATTCAAGTTATTATTGTCCTGGTCAAATACGTCACATTTCTGTTATGCCATGGAAAAATCACGCATGCGTGCTAACGATTGCGCTGGCAAAACAGCCCTTATTGATGGGAGGGCAAAAATCACAAGGAAGTGGTTTAAAAAATAATAACATGAACTAAGTATTATAGTGTATACACTATGCACGTCAGTAGCGGATAATCATGAAAAAAAACTTGACAGTCTTAACTAACAAGCAAGAAATGTGTTCGTTCCACTTCGTCCCACTTACCCGCGGTTGCCGAGCAACCGCAGTCAGGTGACTGTCTGCAGACAGAACATGGCTGACCTGTCAGAAGACCAATGAGGGAAAGGCCAAATTGAGCATAATCGATCATTTGTTTGGCGTCTTTTCTCGTGGCAGTCCAAAGCGGTTCTTCGGGTCAGACGCGTTCAAGGTACGCACGTTTTCCGTTTCAGGGTGAAATTGGATTTCACACGTCTGTGTTTGCGAGCGCTAACGTCTACGTTCGCTAGCTAAATTGAGCTAGCTGCTAACTAAACAGCCCCCAACTTCCTCGCCTGTCAGTTAAAACATTTTTCAACTTTTTACCCCCAAAGTAGCAGAAGGTAACAACGCTTTTTGCAATACGGATGTTTTTAATTGCAACACGTCTCCCCTTTTGCCGTCGTTTAACGGTCTCAAAGCAGTCGAATAGCTACAGGTGACACTAATAATGAAGCTATCGTTCAAATGTTTTAGCTAGTCGGGCTGTGTCATGTTT
Source organism: Hippocampus comes (assembly GCF_001891065.2). Taxonomy (NCBI): domain Eukaryota; kingdom Metazoa; phylum Chordata; class Actinopteri; order Syngnathiformes; family Syngnathidae; genus Hippocampus; species Hippocampus comes. Next base: position 38,111 of record NW_017842053.1, read on the forward strand.
ACGTTAGTCTGAAGCCCAAAAAGAAGCCTTTAATTTCTGACAAGAAGTGGGTTTGTTTAGCTGGGAGGCGTTTTAAAACCTTTGACCGGAGGGCAACAGTTCCAGCCTGGATCCACTTTGAATCTGGAAATTTGATGCATTTGCCCTTGGCGAAAACAATTTCAAAAAACAAAAAAAAATTACATTGCGAGATTCAGGTTGTAGTTATTTTTTTATAGGTGAGTTTTATCAAAATTAAATTTTACATGGTAAATTCATTGCCATCCGTAGAAACAGGAGAAAATGAGTTGGCTTTCACCAAAATTACCTATTTTGGTCAAAAACATGCAGAAAACAAAGCTTTTTTAAAAAAGATATCTTTAATGCACAATAGTGACTTTTAGCCAATCTCATAAAACTTTATCAGTCATGGCCCAAGTGCTGTTCCAATTGAAAACGTGTAAACCAAGAACGCCCGGAATACACATACGTATTTGTTCTTGTCTTCATAGTATATTTTCAAAATTAAAGACAGAATCTCAAAATATGAAACGTTGTTCTTTTAATTTTTCCTGGATCCACTTTGAATCTGGAAATTTGATGCATTTGCCCTTGGCGAAAACAATTTCAAAAAACAAAAAAAAATACATTGCGAGATTCAGGTTGTAGTTATTTTTTTATAGGTGAGTTTTATCAAAATTAAATTTTACATGGTAAATTCATTGCCATCCGTAGAAACAGGAGAAAATGAGTTGGCTTTCACCAAAATTACCTATTTTGGTCAAAAACATGCAGAAAACAAAGCTTTTTTAAAAAAGATATCTTTAATGCACAATACTGACTTTTAGCCAATCTCATAAAACTTTATCAGTCATGGCCCAAGTGCTGTTCCAATTGAAAACGTGTAAACCCAAGAACGCACGGAATACACATACGTATTCGTTCTTGTCTTCATAGTACATTTTCAAAATTAAAGACAGAATCTCAAAATATGAAACGTTGTTCTTTTAATTTTTCAAAATAAATATCTTTTTTTTCTCGGGAGATAACGTGTTGTAATCTCGCAATGATGTAAAGTGCTGAATGGCAAAATGCTTCCGTGTCTTGCAGATGAACGGGATGCCAGATGGGATGTCGAATGGCCCGGACGGGAGCGAGCACGTTGGAACCAATGCTCAGGTTTGGGAAAGGCCGTGGACCCTCGAGGAGATGCGGCAGAGCAGTGCAAACTGGTCACTTGCAGCCGACTCAGGGGTAACATAAAAAAAAAAAAAAAAAAAAAATTAAATGTAAATGCTCCCTGATAATCAGCTGTACTGATAACTCAAACTCCTTTTTTTTTTTTTTTTGTTCCTCCCACCACTCAGCTCTTCTTCGTCAAATAAAAATTTAAAAAAATGTAAACGCTTCTTGATAATTAGCTGTACTGATAACTCAAACTCCCTTTTTTTTTTGTTCCTCCCACCACTCAGCTCTTCTTGTTCCTTCAAGACTTCTCTCAGAAAATGCTGTCCAAGACGCACGAGATAGAGAAGCAGCTGGACAGCTTGATCCGAGACACCAAGACCACGGATAGCAGCCTGCATTCTGTCTTCAACGACTTCCTCATGCTCTCCAATACCCAGTTTATCGAGAATGTAAAGTATAAACTTCCTCTCTGTCGTCTCCAGTCAGTGTTTCTTGAGAGGTGTTGCATCAACTTTTGTTTATTCCTGTTGCAGAGAGTGTATGATGAAGAGATTCAGGAACCCGTGCCCAAGACTGATGCTGTGGAGAAGCAGGTTGATCAGGTATCATCAAGGTGTCCCTTGAAGGCTTAAAGGAAAACAACCCCCCCCCCCAAAAAAAAACAAACAAAACAAAACATGATTTTATGTTAAGACTGCCCCAAAACTTCAAATTAAAAGCAAACTGTTTTTACAGATTAAATACAAAAATATTGGATGGAACTTCAAAGTTGAACTCTGCTGTAATTGTGTTGTGATTCTTTTACATGCCACGAGAGGGAGCTAGAGTCTGTCTGCCATCATGGAAATGAAGCCACTTGTGGGAAATCTGTGGGCCTGACTGACTAACTGTCTTTGTATTTCTCTGGATGATGCTCACCGTTTGTCAGCAGAAAACCCGCGAGCAGAAAGAAGCTGAGCTGATCCCCAAGATGCAGGAAGCAGTGACTTACGGCCTGAAGGTGCTGGAGTCTGCCTTCGAACACCTGGATATCAAAGCCGGAAACTCCGACTCTGAGGACGAGGAGACCAATGACAGATTGGACGCGATCCTCGAGCCTAAGGTAATGTCATCTGTGTTTTGTATTATAACTGATATGCAGTATGTGTTAACAGATTTATTTAAAAAAATTAAAAAAACAAAAAAAGAATGTTCATTGTGATGTTTTTGTGTCCGAAGGACCTTTATTTGGACAGACCGCTTCCTTTTCTGATTGGCTCCCAGGCCTTCATGGAACAAGAGGACGTCGGCCTTGGCGACCTGTCTAGTGATGGTGCTGTATTTGATTACACTATATGTAAAATAATCCCCTCTCTTGATTGGAACTGAGTACTGGCATTAGTGGACGTCCGCAAGTAAAAAGGTTTAGAATTGGCGGTAGATGACACAAGATGGCAAATCGCTGCCTAAATTAAAATCCTCAACTCACCCCCGTGACACAAAGATGTCCTGAGCACTACTTTTGCCTGAATGAGAAACTCCTCAATTCACTTCAGCATAGTTACTTGGTACCAGGATGGCACAAAAGCACGACTTTTATACAGTTGAAGCTTCACAGCTCATTTTGATACAGGTCACAAGATGGTGCCAAAGCACTACTTTTGTAGTTATAAGGCACCTCAACGCACTTCAGCATGGTTCCTTGTCACAAAGATGACACCAAACCACTTCTGAAAGAAGCTCTTCAACTTATTTCACCATAATACCTTGGTACCAATATGTCGCTAAAGCACCGCTTTTGTACAAAATTCCCATTATTTATTTCAACATAATTTCTTAATCCTAAAATTGCCCCATGATGTTGACAATGCATTATTGTAAAATATGTTTATATGATACACATTCTGACCGGATCGTCCATTGGTCATGAATGTCAACGGTTATGTAAAATAATCCCCTCTCTTGATTGGAACTAAGTACTGGGATTAGTGGACGTCTGCAAGTAAAAAGGTTTAGAATTGGCGGTAGATGACACAAGATGGCAAATCGCTGCCTAAATTAAAATCCTCAACTCACCCCCGTGACACAAAGATGTCCTGAGCACTACTTTTGCCTGAATGAGAAACTCCTCAATTCACTTCAGCATAGTTACTTGGTACCAGGATGGCACAAAAGCACGACTTTTATACAGTTGAAGCTTCACAGCTCATTTTGATACAGGTCACAAGATGGTGCCAAAGCACTACTTTTGTAGTTATAAGGCACCTCAACGCACTTCAGCATGGTTCCTTGTCACAAAGATGACACCAAACCACTTCTGAAAGAAGCTCTTCAACTTATTTCACCACAATACCTTGGTACCAATATGGCGCTAAAGCACCGCTTTTGTACAAAATTCCGATTGTTTATTTCAACATAATTTCTAAATCCTAAAATTGCCCCATGATGTTGACAATTCATTATTGTAAAATATGTTTATATGATACAATTCCGACCGGATCGTCCATTGGTCATGAATGTCAACGGTTTCTGGTCACAGAACTGTCGGTGGGCAGCGA
>NW_017842053.1:42593-48752 GCF_001891065.2 Hippocampus comes
TGTCCTTTTTTTTTTTTTTTTTTTGCGGAATGCTGCGCAGGGTGATCTGTTCTCTGATGCACCAAAGGTTCCTCCGACCAAAGAGGAAAACTCACCAGACGAAAACATCAAAACCACCAGTAAAGCTGCAGGTAAAGTAAATATTAGGAATGTTATGATTCCACATTTTTAAAGATCGATACCAGTACAAGTATTCACGCTCGAATACTGACATGTGCCGATACCGCTAGTATTTGGATGCGATGTCAGATTTGGGGTTTTTTTGCCTTAAGTATCGGTGCTGGTATCGGTATCAGTCATGAGTAATCTATATCTTGAAATAATCGGCCGATATCGATATCGGTGCTCACCCATGCTGAGTAAATACAGTGTTTTGTCAGAAATATATGTGATTGTGTCTCGGAGATCATCTAACCAAAGTGAGCAAAACTGTGGCTAATGCTAATGCTAGTAAGTGAGATGTAAGTGAGAAGAGAAGCAATCGTGACTAATAACCCTGAAATTGCGGCCCTACCAAACTCATTTAGGTTAGCATAGTGGGGTGGGCCATTTATGTAAATTTGCCTCACTGATACATTACAGTTCGGCAAAATTCATAACAGCCTCATCTGTACAAAACAAAATCTGGTGTTACTTTCTTATTTGTTCAATACATGTAGCTTGAAATGTGACCATTTTTGTTTCTTTCCTCCCTAAAGAACCTGACAAACCCATCAAGAAAATTCCAGCTGGTGCCATTTCGATATTTCCAGGTAAGGGCTACCTGCTAGCATAGTACCGTATGTCCTTCTCACGTGTGCTAAAGCTCTTAAATGGACAGAATTTTTGGTTTCCTTGAACACAGACAACAACCTCTTCAGTCCAATGGGTGACTATATGGCGGGCAGAGAGAATGGAGCGCAAAGCAGCAAATCCCAAGTCACCCCTAAACCGGCCCCCGTCAGCGGGGGGCTGTTTGATGAGGAGGAGGATGAAGACGATGACTTCTTCAGTGGTAAAAGCCTGAAAAAATCTTCTTCCGGTGAGTGTGCTCACTTTTAACGAGCGCTTTCAGTTACACTTGTCACTTTATATGAGGTGTATTTATTTGATTTTTTTTCTTTCAGCCGCGCAGGTAAAATCCAAACCCAAAAAGCCCCTTGACCTTTTTGAAGAAGATGACGAGGATGGTGACATATTTAGCGAGAAGGCAGCTCAGAATAAGGAGGCGGAAGAGCCAGTTATACCGTCGGAAAAGAAGGTAATCATCGGCATGTGTTCTTTCCACATTTGTAAACTCGAGCATCTTTAAAGGGGAATCCAACGCAAAACTTACCTTTGCAGAAATGCCTCGAATGTGCTGCCACTAGTCTAAACGCAGTATTCTGATTAATTTTGCATTTGGGGAATAAGAGTTAAGATTAATTCATCTTCCTGTGTGGAACTAGTCTAAACGCAGTATTCTGATTAATTTTGAACTTGGGAAATAAGAGTTAAGATTAATTCATCTTCCTGTGTGGAGTTTGTATGTTCTCCCGGGGTCTGCGTGGGTTTTCTCCGGGTACTCCGGTTTCCCGGTTCAAAGTTTTGTCATGATGTTAAAATTTGAGGAGCTGCAAAAATAACAATGACCAAATAGGCATTTCTTTTTTCTCTCATGACTGAACTTTTTTGTTTAGATGCCTGCTCTCATGATGTTAAAATTTGAGGAGATGCAAAAATAACAATGACCATATAGGCATTTCTTTTTTTTCCTCTCATGACTGAACTTTTTTGTTTAGATGCCTGCTGGTGCCATATCCATGTTTGGTCCTGCCACAAAAAGCTTACTCTCTGAAGGCCTGAAGAAACGGCAAACCTCCCCCGACTTATGTAAATTTGCCTCACTGATACATTACAGTTCGGCAAAATTCATAACAGCCTCATCTGTACAAAACAAAATCTGGTGTTACTTTCTTATTTGTTCAATACATGTAGCTTGAAATGTGACCATTTTTGTTTCTTTCCTCCCTAAAGAACCTGACAAACCCATCAAGAAAATTCCAGCTGGTGCCATTTCGATATTTCCAGGTAAGGGCTACCTGCTAGCATAGTACCGTATGTCCTTCTCACGTGTGCTAAAGCTCTTAAATGGACAGAATTTTTGGTTTCCTTGAACACAGACAACAACCTCTTCAGTCCAATGGGTGACTATATGGCGGGCAGAGAGAATGGAGCGCAAAGCAGCAAATCCCAAGTCACCCCTAAACCGGCCCCCGTCAGCGGGGGGCTGTTTGATGAGGAGGAGGATGAAGACGATGACTTCTTCAGTGGTAAAAGCCTGAAAAAATCTTCTTCCGGTGAGTGTGCTCACTTTTAACGAGCGCTTTCAGTTACACTTGTCACTTTATATGAGGTGTATTTATTTGATTTTTTTTCTTTCAGCCGCGCAGGTAAAATCCAAACCCAAAAAGCCCCTTGACCTTTTTGAAGAAGATGACGAGGATGGTGACATATTTAGCGAGAAGGCAGCTCAGAATAAGGAGGCGGAAGAGCCAGTTATACCGTCGGAAAAGAAGGTAATCATCGGCATGTGTTCTTTCCACATTTGTAAACTCGAGCATCTTTAAAGGGGAATCCAACGCAAAACTTACCTTTGCAGAAATGCCTCGAATGTGCTGCCGCTAGTCTAAACGCAGTATTCTGATTAATTTTGCATTTGGGGAATAAGAGTTAAGATTAATTCATCTTCCTGTGTGGAGTTTGTATGTTCTCCCGGGGTCTGCGTGGGTTTTCTCCGGGTACTCCGGTTTCCCGGTTCAAAGTTTTCTCATGATGTTAAAATTTGAGGAGATGCAAAAATAACAATGACCATATAGGCATTTCTTTTTTTTCCTCTCATGACTGAACTTTTTTGTTTAGATGCCTGCTGGTGCCATATCCATGTTTGGTCCTGCCACAAAAAGCTTACTCTCTGAAGGCCTGAAGAAACGGCAAACCTCCCCCGACGACGACTCTGAGAAATCTGAGAAGGTTTGCTGTAGTTTCTCAATCCGGAGGTGGAAAAAAAAAGCAACCACAACTTCATATTTCCTAGAATTTTCTTTCAGAGCTTCAATATTTGTCGTCAAAGAATTCAAACATATTCAGAAAGATAATGACTCTCTCTCATCTGCTTCTTTAGAATGGGCTGGCTCCAGATGTTGGAACAGCTGTCACTCAGACCCCAAAACCCCTTGCGAGTAGTCTCTTCTCCGATGATGAAGACACGCAAGTAAGGGTCTGAAGTTACATTATCTTACGCTTGTGCATCCATTGTATTCATTTTATGCATCTTCCCTCGTCGAGATGTTTCCAACCATCCCCAGGAGTCAGTCCGATCCCCACACGATGAGTCAGAGCAGAATCCTCAAGCCTCATGTGACCTTATTTGATGATGACGAAGAAGAGGTGAACGCAATAGCTTTTTACATTCACGCCCCAATCGGATAGATTGAAATTTCCCCAACACACCATCCAACCCCCGCAGCTACTCTATATGGAAAATATGGTCATTTACATGATGATGCTTTGTGATTTTTTTTTTTAAATTAATTTTCCAATCTTTATCTAGGATCTCTTTGCATCTGCCTCAAAGCCAAAGCCGAACCCAGCGAAAACATTTACGCCACAACCCAGTAAAGCGATCTCCAGCTCCCTCTTCGGTGATGATGAGGTATGTTAGGAGATATCGAAAATATCCAGCCTGCAATACGAGTTGCTCAATTTATTAACACCGTATCAGGACCAGTGGATAAACCCTAAAACCAGCGCTGCCAAGCAAGAGACCAAGACGGGAGGAGGAATGAAAGCAAGCGCCAGCGCCCCCTCCAGTCTTCCCGGTGTTACAACGTCGCAGAAAAGCACCCTCTTTGACGATGACGACGACGATCTGTTCGCTCCAGCAAAACAGTCGAGGTATTTAAAAATACTTTAGACATCAGTACATATGCATATTGGTGCCTCAAATGGGGGGCTAAAACTGGGGGCGGGGCAACGACTGACAACTCAAAGTTGTAAGTTGTTGCTACTCAACGATGAATGTGTTTGCATTGCCAACTTGTGGTTTTGTCTCTCACTTCACACAGTCAGAAGAAACCCCAGAAAGTTTCTCTTTTGTTTGAGGATGAGCATGAAGAAGAAAAAGGATCCCTGTTTGGAATCAAAACAGATGATGGCGCAAACGCAACAGCTAAAGTGAGTACAGTGGGGGGGTGGAAATAATAAAAAAATCTCTGGAATGTTCTTCTTTAATAATAATCAGTTGCACAACATTCTCGATGGATAGAGTCAGCTGTGCTTATTTTTTTTTTTCCTGTCGATTCTCAGCCCACCTCCCTGTTAGACAAATTAACAGATTCTTCAGATGCTAAGAAGGGAGCGAAAGAGAAACCGTCATTGCCGCAGAAACCTGCGGCAAAGCCCCCAGAGGGTCTGCCGTCGTCCGCGGAAAGTAAGAAGAAGCCCGTCGGAGCCGTTAGCCTGTTTGGGGGCATCAACGTCCTGGCCAAAAAGCAGGCAAAGAGCGTGTCGGATGAACACGACAACGGCGATGATCACAGCCCGCCACCAAATGTTAAGACGCAGGAGAAAGTCAAAACGAACGCTCTCAGTCTGTTTGATGATGACGAAGTGGAAGACGAGCACGATCCCATTTTCACCCCGAGTAAACCTACAGCCAGAAACACCGCAAAGGTTTGTGTGATTTATTTTTGCCGTCCGTTTCACGGATGCCGTACCCGAATGAGTCGCCGACAAAGACCAGGCGAACTCCTTCCATTTTTACCATAAAAACAGTAACTGCGCTGATCTCAGTTCACTGACGTTTATGTTCACAAACGCGCATTAAATTGTGAACGGCTAAGCCCATTTACGCTTTGACTGTAATTTGTTTTCAGCCCACAGAGGAGCGGCCTCAGGCAAAGAGCACCGGCGTGTTCCTGGATGAGGAATTGTTGTTTAGTCCCACCCAGCAGAAGGACAACGATCCGGATGTCGACATTTTTGCCGTCTCAGTCAAGACCACGGTCAGTATTTTTAATCTGTTGTTCTCTTTTGCTGGCTGTACACTCATTTGGCCATTTCATTAGGAAGACCTTCACAATCTAATGAGATCCACTACGAGGCCCGCATGAACTCTGCAAAGATTAGGATGCGCGGTTTTTGGAGTGTGTCTCGTCTGTTTGACCGTATGTTTGTTCCAATACGTGGTAAGATGACCCAACTGTCTTTTATTTTTAGAGCACCAAGCTCAGCTCAGCGAAGCCGATGACGAGTCTCTTCTCAGAAGACGAAGAGGATGACCTGTTTGGCTCCAGCAAGCCTCGATCTCTGCCCCCGGTACTGTTTTGATCATGATGCAATTTTATTTAATTAATTAAAAGCATGGATTTGAAGTCAGCCTCACTTTTGTTTGTTTTGTTTGTTTTCTCAGAAAGTAGCGGAGAAACCCAGCACGTCTAATGACAGGGCGCTGCTAGTCAAGCCAGAAACGGTTTCAGATATTCAGGTGAGTCCAGTGAAAACTGCTCGTACGGACTATTTCTCCAAGACCTGATTTGGTTACATGATGAATTTCTTATAATCCAACTACTCAGAAACCGGCACCAAGCCCTGTTGAACCAAAAGAACCATCATCAAGGATTGGCAAACTTCAAGTAAATGTTTTCTTCTTCTTGGTTTCAAACAGATTCTTCTCTGTTTCCCTTTTTCTCCTTTTTGTTTTCGCACATTCTGTCACCTTTACCTCGACTAAATCACAGCACCACAGCTGTCAAAACGTCAATCATTTTGTCTTTTGACTTTGAGAGCATTTCACTTTCACAAGAGTGTCAAACATCATTCGCTGTGTTACTCCTGTTAGGTTGGATTTACAAATTATTTCATGTTTATGTACCGGTATATCCCGTGGCTCGCTTTTCAATGTACGGTACATTTACAAGTTGAGGCAAAGATTCCCAAATTCTATGTAAAAATATCCACAGGCAGTGACATCATGAAGAAAAAAAAAAAAGCGAGTTCACTGTAAATCCAGCCTTTTTTTTCTCCTCTTAAAATGCTTGCACACATTAAAAAAAAAAGGTTGTTACATGTGGTTTCTACTGTCAATGTACTTTTTTTTTTTTTTTTTTTTTTTAAGGGGAGTCAAAAGATCAATCCCCC
>NW_017842053.1:49502-71908 GCF_001891065.2 Hippocampus comes
AAAAAAAAAAAGCGAGTTCACTGTAAATCCAGCCTTTTTTTTCTCCTCTTAAAATGCTTGCACACATTAAAAAAAAAGTTGTTACATGTGGTTTCTACTGTCAATGTACTTTTTTTTTTTTTTTTTTTTTTTTAAGGCGAGTCTAAAGATCAATCCCGCTGTGTTCCTCCCTGGCTCAGCCCCCAGCATGCCGGGGGCCGTCAGTGTGCTGCCGGGTCTGGATCCCAGTTCCTCCTCCGGGGTCTCCAGCTCCAGCATGAGCCCCAGTCCTGCTACGACGCCAATCGGAGCGCGGACAGACAGTGAGGCGGGAGTCAGCTTTGATGCACCGCTCCAGGTTCAGACTTTGCAGAGTGCAAATAAGGTGGGCGGTGAATATGTCCGGACTGGTCAGCCACAACATTATTGACAACTCCCCTTGAAGGAATGTTTAATTGATTATAGATCCTAGAACATAGTGACGCAGCATTTAAAACTGAGAGGATTGTAAAGCACCAACGCCATGCATCTAGCATGCACACAGTAATGAATTTGATGTAACATATCAAATGACTGAATTGAGAAGTGAGATTATTCAAGACGACAAAAAAAAAACTACACATGAGGCTCATCAGTATTATTACCCTGCACACGTGCAAGCACAAACTGACGTGGCGTCACACACAGGCAAACAAATATGCACACTTTACACGACCAGGAATACAGGAAAAATGGAACAGCAAAGTCGACTACAGCAGCTATTTTACTAATTGCGTCTTTTAGAGTTACTGTCTGACTCCGCAAGAAGTGCATTCAACAACCGGCAGAAAAACAGGACCTCTCATATTCAGAAAAAAAAAAAAGAAACACTCTAGTTAAACATAACAGCAAAAACAACAAACATTCCACCAGATGGCGCCAAAGTGATTTTATTGCTTTGGCTGGCAGATGATGCAAATTCTTGAATGCCTAACTGCTAATCCTATTTTTCCAGTGTACAATATGTGCCTTCTGCCAACTCTGACTGGAAATCTTTTTTTTTTTTTGCCCAGAGTCGTGTCAAAGGTTCCATCCATCGAAGACCACAATCCAGAGCGGCAAGGCAAGCGTCTCAAAGAACAGCGGAGGAACAAGATGACATTCCAGCTGGGAGTCTCCCCGTAGCCTCCTCCAGCTCATCTACAGCCGTCCTGCCCCCGTCAGGCCACTTGAGTCAGATTCCTACCTCACAGAACTCGGCTCCTATTACATCCTCGCCCTTACCTTCTCGACCTCACCCGGCTCAAATCCCCACCAAGCCTTCTTTGCCGACGCTGCCTGTAGCCAACCACGCCAAGAAGCTCGACTCTAGTAAGGACGGCAACCAAGGCAAGGTGCTGCCTCCCCTTGAGGAGGATGACATTTTTGCTTCCGACGGCTTTTTCACCTCTGCCGCCAAACCCCCCACCAAAAAGGCCGAACATCCGGTTGCGGCGGTACCAAAGACGGACGTAAGCAACCTCCCGTCCATTTTCGACGACAACAGCGATGACCTTTTCCAGACGGTGAAACCAAAAATGGCAGCAAAGACGTCCAAGTCGTCACCCTTTATGGAAGATGACGACGATGACGACGACTTCTTTGGAGTGAAGAGCAGCTCGACGGCTACGTCCACAAGTGGCCAAGACGTCAAGAGCAGCGACAGTTTTCCAAAGCAGGATATTTTTGAGGTGACTTCCATTTCCTCAAATTACACTACCAGTCAAAGGTTTGGACACGGTTTCTCTTTTCATGTAACTAGAATGTGTGTCTAAACTTTTGAATCGGAGTGTGTATAGTGCCCTTCAAAAGTATTGAAACGGCACGGTCAATTCCTTCCTCTGTTTTTGTTGTACCATGAAGACAGTTAGGTTTCAGATCAAAAGATGAATATGAGACAAACATTTCAGGAGTCCGGCTTTTATTCAATGCTATGTACATCTAGATGTGTTAAAAATGTGTTCTTGTTTGTTTCTTGTGCAACATGACTTATTAGTCTTCTTTTCTAGAAAACATCATGCATCCTCAGCGACATTTCTGTCTTCACAGGACGACGTTGCCGTCTTGCCTAAAGCCCACAAAGAGGGCACAGAGAAGCCCACCGATGTCAATCTGTTTGACGACATCGACATCTTTGCCGACCTGGCGGACTCTTTCGCACCAAAACAGAAGGCCAAGGCCAAGGAGGCCAGCAGGTCCATCTTTGACGACGACATGGGTAAGCCAAAGCACAGGCAGATATTCTGTATTTTCCGACCTGAGGAAATTCCTCGTTTCAAATGATTTGTAATGAAACATTTTCTTTCTTTAAGATGACATTTTTGCACCAAGCACAGTCAAAACGGCGACAAAGGCGACTCCGAAAGCAAAAACCTCACCTCCATCACAGGGGACCAGCACAACAGTGGACTCGACGAACATGTTCGACGATCCGCTTAATGCTCTCGGGAGGAATTGAAGTTGAGCTGTGGATCAACGGCATCGTATTTTTTTGATTGCTGAACCCGGAAGAGATCGGACGCACTGTTGGAAATATTTATATATCGTTATGATCGATGGCGCATCCCAGATTCATCCATTTATTTGCATTGTATCCTTCTTACGTAACATTGAGTAAGGACTGCTAATAATTAGACATGATAGCACTTTATGAGCGTACCCTTCTACTTAGCCTTAGCGCCTGGAGGAATTAACAATACTGGTAGATTGTTTTTTTTTTTTTTGGCTGTGCCATGTTGAGATTTCTTGTCTATAGGTGCCATGTCATGCTTTTGTCAACTCGGCTCGGAAGCTTTTTGACCATATTTTTATCAAGAATAAGAAATTCACCCATTTCTTAACTTTTGCTGTGACGAAAAAGAAATGTCATTTTTATGAACTAAAATGAAACATATTTTATAGTATCTAAAATGTGTGTGGTTATTTCTTGGAGGGAGGGGATGTTTTCTGTTTTTCAAAATGCTGTCAAAATTAGCTCTTTTTCCAAAGCACTATGAATCCATTATTGTTGTTCTGCAAAAAAATGACGTTATTCATTTTACATTTTTAGTTTCAAAGTTGAATTCATTGTTTTATTCTAAACATACGCAACAAAAGTCAAGAGTCTGTACTCAATGAGTGGTTGGCCAAGAATAGAAGGATATTAATTACATTTGACTTATACCTCCTTTTGGAAACGAACTTGTCAGCTGTCTTCTCGCCTTCTTCGAGCCTTTCCACGCAACAGATGGTTTTGAAAATATTTTCAAAATGTTGAACTGATTCAGTCTGAACGTGTTCAACAATAGTTTAAACAAGTATATGATCTTAATTTGGAGGGGAAAAAAAGCTCTGATAGATTTTCTGGCTCCAATTCTTCGAGGCTTTGAATGATAAACATTTACAAAAAAGGAGCTAGAAAACAAAATGTAGAAACTATGAAATTATCAGCATAAAAACAAGAAATATGAGTCTTAAAGGAGTTACAATGAACATTTAGCACAATAAACTATTGCAACATAGAAATACTCCAAGTTATGTTCACATTAAATTCTACAAGAAATATTTACACATTCTTAAGGAATTTTGAAATGTTTCCAATTAACAGTGTTCGATTGAACACAAAGAACAAACATTTGTAAGCTCTTCTGCAATCAACGAGCAACGCTTTGCAACATTGTGATTGTCAATCAAATGGGAGACCCGTCCAAATCCCACCTTCGTATAAACACTCAAAATCATTGGTAAAAGTAATGTCAATCAAATCTCTGCCCCGCCTTTATTTGCCCTTTTCAAGACAACAACTGGTTAGATTATGATGTCAATCAAACAAAGCCCACCTTTAACTCCTCCTCCTCGCTACAATTGGTTACCTCATGGCGTCAATCAAAGTCAGCCACGGAGGTGCCGCTTCGCCCTCCCCCGGCGTGCGTGACAGGTACGACGGCGTCGCGAACACGGCGACCGACCGCAGACGCGACCCGGGGTCATTCCGTTTGTGGCGTTGGACGTGATGCAATGCTCTGTTTTCGTGAACGTAACGCCGCCCACGACAGCGACACCGGCACACGGGGATCGAGGACGGTGCCCACGGGCGTAGCCTAGCTCGACGGCTAACTAGCTCGCCGTATGTGTGGAGCTGTAGCCATTGTTTGAGTTGTTGGCTAACATGGCAACGTCGGCTAAGGACAGCAGCGTCCGCTAGACCGTAGCTCGCCTCCTTGCTATTCACGGTAAGCAACACTTTCACCTCTCTCCTTTTTTTTTAAAGCGAATGTTAAAATACTGCCTACGTCACCGTTGTCTCGAAAGACGCTTGCTTGCCATTGAACACTGTCGCTTCAATGAACATCCCCTGTCGCTGTTTTAACGCTATGTTTGACTTTTGCTACCTTTTCTGTCAGCGTAGCTTGTAAGCGCCTCATCTCAAACATCCTCGTAAAGGCCTCGTTGATGTGGGCAGCCCACAGAGAAAGCAAGACATCCCATAATTTTCCATTGTGTACCGCTTTCTTTCTTTCGTTTTAATCAGCTATTGTGCACCGGGTGGTCATAACATTAGGTACACCTGTCCAGTTGCACCCCCCAAACCCCCCACAAGGATGATGATGCCACAAAGGCAATGGCATGTTGCAGCTTTGTGTGTTGCATTCACAGGCCACACACCATTGAGTGTTTGATCGATGCTGACAGACAGTGTTAATAAGCAATGTGTTTTTTTTTTTTAATTGTGCTTTCTCCACTGCATCATACTGAGCTGTTTGTAATAGTTTGCCTCCATCTTAGGTTAGCCAAAAATACATAAAAAAGGTGTTGCCTTGATGATGAATTTATTCCTTGACCAAATTTGTAACTCAAAACATAGGTATATGTCAGATCATCCCTCCCCAGTGAAATAAATTAAGATGCTATTAATCCGTTCCGGCCCCACAAGTAAATGTCAATGTGGTTTTCAATGAGAAAAGTGGTGCCTTGACCTACACAATCCATGACTAAACTCGTAATTTAAAGGTTCCTCAAATCATCCCTCACCAATGAAATTAACATACTGTTAATCTGTTACAGCCCCACAAAAAAAAAAAAAAAATTACAGCCCCACAAAAAAAAAAAAAAACAATCAGAGAAGGGATGCCTTGACATACAAGATTAATTCATTCCATGACCAAAGTGTAACTCAAAACACAGGTATCTCAAATCATCCCTACCATTGAAATGAATCAACATGTTAATCCGTTTTAGCCCTACAAAAAATGTCACTTCCCGCCCCCCAATCAGAAAAATGTCTTGACATCAAAGTTGGGGTCTCTTTGCATTGTGTGAGAGTGACGAGTCGGTTCACTTGTATCTCAAGGCAGGACTGTTTGCTTACTACTACAGTGGTCACAAACCAAATTTACAACTTGTCGTAATAGTTTAACACACGCCCATTAATTCTATAGAAACAACTAACAAAATACAAAGAATAGCGTTGACGCGTGATTTAAAATTAAACATTTCCCTTTCTTTCAAGGCGTGGCTGTATGTAGTGAAAGAAATTGACATTTACAATTTGACCCGCAGAAACAGGAGTGTTCGGTAAATAAATCTTATTGGCCACTACAGGAGGAAACGCATGTCGAGTCATTAAGACGCTTATTGAAATGACACCCTGACCTTTCGATCTGATGTTTTTTTTTTTATTTTGTTCTTCACAGTTGTGGTCCTCCCACATAATGAGTGACGGTCCCCCATCCAGGAAGCGCAACCTGCCCCTCTCTCCCACAGCTTTGTCCACACCTCCGCTTTGGCTACCTTCCTAAAGCCCCCACGCCCTCCCTCCCTCACCGCCCGGCCGAGATGACCGACAGGAAGGAGCCTCCCTTCTTCAACGGCAACCGCGTGGGAGCTTTTCACCACAAGCTTCCTCTGTACGACCCCATGGAGCTGTTCATCGAGACCCTGACCGGGACGTGTTTCGAACTGCGCGTGTTGCCCTTTGAGGCCATCATCTCAGTGAAGGCCAAGATTCAAAAGCTTGAAGGTACGAAAAAAAAAAAGGTTGCGAAGAAACTGATTTTCCTGTCTTTAACGAATGGCTTTGAAAGCTCAGCAGGCTTCGGTTTGTGAGCGTCAGTGTGACTCTCTTTATATTCATCAACTGCAATCCCCAACCGTTTACTACCAACAACGTATCGAATGTATAAGTGCATTTTTCAGCGGGTTTGGCCTGGAGGAGCGTCTCGCCCATCTCTGATGTGAAATTCAACTTTGTAAAACCAAGTTTGGACACAAAGTGCAAAACAATAAAAAGATAAAACTGGGCAGTAAATAAAGCCAAACAAGTGCAGTGCAGAAATGGCAAAAGAATGATGAAGCAGGTCCCCATTTGCAGTAGCGTTGACCTGTCGATAGAGGGCAGTCATGCAGCAGCTTGTGTGACTTGTATTCACGGTGCTCTAAAACCTGTGGAGCTCTCTATTGATTTCTGTGTGTGTGTGTGTGTGTGTGTGTGTGTGTGTGTGTGTGTGTGTGCGTGTGCGTGTGCGTGTGCGCGTGTGTGTGTGTGTGTGTGTGTGTGTGTGCGTGTGTGTGTGTAAAGGCATCCCAGTTACCCAGCAACACCTCATCTGGAACAACCTGGAACTGGATGATGAACACTGTCTCCACGATTACGGGTAAATGCTCCACGCCGCCCGCCCTCACACTAAATCCACTGTAGGCGTTATTCAGCCGCACTTCTTAATGAGTGACGAACTTTAGACGTCTCCCCCGCAGCCACAATGGTTCCCTGTCATGTTGTGTCATGTACGCCTGTCACTTAGTTTGCCACGCGGTGCAGTCACAGCATCACGCGATTTTGATATTTGGAAAGGTTTTTGTTTTTTTGAGGTAGAGCGTGATGACTTCTAAAACATTCAAATTGATTTGGAAATCAGATGCTTTGCGCATTTTTTACCCCAAACTTCATTTGCTCCATGGCTTCTGTTAGATTTTTTTTTTTTTTTTTGGTGCCGCATTAATAGTCAGCGCGTGTGTTTTTGCAGCATTGCGGAGGGCTGTACTTTGAAGTTGGTCTTAGCGATGAGGGGAGGTCCCATCAACACCAGAAGGGGTAAGGAAAAGACTACCCAAAAGGTGGACCTGGGTCTTTTGTGTGTGTGCGTGCGTGCGCGCGTGTGTGTGTGCCTGAATTATGCAGACCCTCCTGAAACTCTTCTCTTCTTTTCCCAGTAACCATGGAGGATCCCGTGAAAGAGGTGGCGGACTCGATGGAGGGCACAAAGGAGGGAGGATGGGAGAAGAGCTCGGCCAACAAACAGGTCACGTTTGTGGTCTACCGTGAAGGCGATCAGCTCAACTTCTTCCGGGTGGTGGACAGGGGAGATGGCTCCCTCACGCCTCTGTCTGAATCGCTCAGGTCTGCATGTGGTGAAACTCCTCTTATTTGTGTTTGGCGATTTCACAAATTCACCTATTTGCATTTTTGGTTTTCTTTGTAACCCAGCTGTTACCGTATTTTCCACACTAAAAGGCGCACTGGATAATGAGGCGCACCTTCAATGAATGGCCTATTTTGTAATTTTTTTCACACATTGGGTGCTCCACATTATAAGATGCAATCTACAATGCATCCACTAGATGGAGCTACTCTCAAGGAAATGCCAACAAAACGATCAGATGTCACACACACTGAGAGAAATCAAAGCAAAAAAAAAAAAATCATCTGTTTCTGGCTCATCTTCTAATTTGATGTGCAATTAAAACTCAGTACCAGCCAATTCTAGACCCCCTTTTTTTTTTGCCCTAAGTCTTGGAAAACTTGAAAAAAGAAAGTATCTGGGATTGAATGTGTGGAGTGTGAAAAGACATATAAATATGTCTTTGGGAGTGAATGAGTTAAGAATATGCAGTCACGCCGCACAAGAAGGCACACTGAATTATCGCTGGGCACACAGATTTTCATTTGTTTTATATTTAGGGCCTGTAAATGTTTTTCATATAAATTTTGGACTTGACAAGAGGCTATAAATTTTGTCCTCGGAACAAAATTGTGATGTGAAACCGAGGACCCTCTTTGAGCATTTGACATAGCGACACACACGCACTCCTGCTTTTTCAGTGGCGGCTCAGTGTACAACATGTGCACCGAGGAGGACGGCGGCAGCGGTGGCGAGCGCTCCGCTGCTGCGCAGAGCCTGGAGAACTCCATCACCATGAGTAAAATGAAACTGCTCAAGGCCAAGATGGAAGACATGAACATCAACAAGAAGGTACAAGCAAAATCTGTTTTCGAATTCTTGCCTGGAACATGCGAAGGCCTGAAAATGACATCACCGTTGCTCGGGTAACGACCAATCGTGCCTCACCTGTTTGCTCATGTGACATTCGCAAGCTGAGCCGGGCGGGATTAATCGTTACCTGAGCCCCATGATGTCATTTTCGGTCGACAGGAAGTGGAAAAATGGCCTTCCCCTGAGATGGACAAATGTTCAGGAACAGCCCTATTTTGAATATTATTCAAGCGTATAAAATATTGTAGTTGTAACCGTCTTGTGCTGGTCTTCATCCTACAGCCGAAGAAGACGAGTAAGGCAAAGCCACGTCCCCCCGTCGGCCTCCATCCCTGCGGCGTCAATGGCGGCGGCGGCCACCCGACGCCTTCCGTCACGCGTCTCCATCAGCGCCTGGTGCGTTCGCTCCCCCCGATTAACCAGTCTCGCCAGTCCACTGGACACCTACCTCCCATAGCGGACCAAGAACTCCTGGACCCCTCTCCGCCTGCCGCTTCCACTTCTTCCCATTTGCCCGTCCCGAGACAACCGCCTCCCTCTTTCTCTTCGCCGTCTTGCTACATGCTGCAGGAGGAGGAGCCGTGGGAGTCGTGCCCGCCTTTCGCAAAGATTCGGCCCCCTCCCAAAGTCTCCCGCTTGGACATCAGCGGCACCAGACTGATGAGGGACTGCGTGTACCCTCAGCTCCCTCCGCTGTGCACCAGGGGTTCGCCCGAAGCCGCGTTCGACCCGCTCAAGCCGGTCGGCGAGGCGGTCGGAGTGAGTTTATTGGAGGAGGCCGGCAGGCTGGCGGCGCCGTCGCAGTCCGCCGCCGCTTCGTTCGGCGAGCTGGCGGACCCCCTGAGTTTGGATCTGTCCCCTCAATCGGAGGAAGCTTGTCGAGCCTTCGACGTCGGGGCGCCGCACCAACTGCCGCTGCCCCCCTCCCCTCTCAGCACTTGGACACTCGGGAACGGCGGCGACACCCTGACCAGCCGAGCGGATCTAGCGCAGCTCAGCGCTTCCTTCCATTTAAGCCCGCCGTCGCCCCCTACCTCCCCAAAGCCACGTTTTCAGCCCTTTGACGCCACACTCCCCCTTCAAGTACATCCCGCGGCACAGGTGAAGCCGGGCAGTCCTTCCCCTCTCCCGTCCATGATGTCCAGTCACGCGGCGCGCCTGCGGGGCGTCAAGTTGGAGTCGCCCGGCAAGAGGCCCGAGCTTCTCTCCAAGAGGGAAGCCAGAGGCATCGCCAAGATGGCCAACCAAACTTGTCGAGAGCAACTGGGCTCCCTGAGCAACTCGCCGCTCATGGCTTCTCTCTCTGCGAGGCCCGTCGACGGAAGCGGGGCGCGAAGAGGTGGGCTGGGCCTTCCCCTGCCCCCTGCCACTCCCATAGCACAGAGCATCCTGGGTTCCAGGCTGCCGGGCCTCCCTCAGGAGGACCCCGCGCGACACAGAGCGGCAGCCTCCGCGAACACGGTAAGAGCAGACGGCCGTCTGTGTCTGTTTAAAATGTAATGGTTTTTGGAAAATAATCTCATTGCCCCCCCCTCTCATTGCTATTTAAGACTGCAAGCCGAAGCCTTTGTAACTTCACAACTCGAAACTCTGGTGGGGGGGGGGGGGGGGGAATAATAAATGAACTGGAAATGGTGATGTGGCAAAGACTCTGTAACTTCCAGTAACGGCGCCGGCTAAAAATAGCTCCTCCTCGACATACAAGTGTTAAGATTCTCAGTCGAGATGTATCTCTTGAGCATAGTTCCTTGTAGGGCGTCAAAATAATAATATTCAAATTGAATTAAATGTCAGTGTCGGTGCAGTTTTTAAGCTGCAAAGGCTGCAGTTTAGGGGTGCGGAGGGGGGGGGCAAACTGTGCTTCATTTCGGTTGGTCGGCTTTATTGTCTTTTCAGTATATTTGCATAATTTATTGATTTGTTGATACAAATAATATGAAAAGTTAAAGTGATAAACCCACAGATATGTCTGCATTGTTGTTGTTAGCGTTATTGCTAAATTGTGGCTCTTCACTTGACCTTTTCTTTCCCCAGGTCAACAAATGTCTGGTTTCCGGCGGGGTAGTCATGCCTCCATTCGGGAAAATTGGTAAGAAAGACAGTTAACGTGTGAATACGTTCACTTCCTAGACGGTCCTCTTATTTTCATTCTCAAGTCCCCGCCAGTATTGAGGCACTGCATAGTCACTCCCACCACACACCGTCTGTCAAAAATTTACCATACGTTGCATTCCTTCCTCACGGGGTGTGACCGCTTTTTCCCTCTGCAGGAAAGAACTTGACTCCTCTATCATGTTGCATATGTGGTGGAATTCTGCGACTGTAGAGGGAGTACCGGTATTTCCAACTCCCCTGTTGCACTTTAGCACGAAAAGGCAAACGCAGCCACCATTCTGCATGAACAAGCAGATATGGGAGAGAAGAGAGAGAAAATTCACCAAACGTTCCTATCGCTTTCTTGTGCAGACTCACTTGAGATGAAAAATAATGTTCTTTGAAGGTGTCCTCGCAGATTGTGCAAAGACCTCCCTTCAGTTTAAAAGCATTCGTTATTGCTGAAAAGAGGACTGATGTCTGTATGCAGCAGTGGGGATAAGTTAACATAGCCTTGCAGGAAGTGTTCGCAATTCTGCGGAATATGCGACTGAACGGGTACCCTCTCATTACTTTCTTTTATTGTTATATTCTTTTTCAAACCCATATTCGAATTTCAAGTGGTGGATCAGTGTGCATAACGGACACGTAATTTCACACATTTGTAGCGGTTGGCGTACAGTATTTTTAACCAGTCGCTTTCATGGAGCCCTGCTACGGGTCGACGTGGTGTGCTTGTCGAAGATATGGAGCAATGTTTGACATCCCTTCTTGTCAGCACTTTCATTGAAGACGTCCCCACTGACTGCCGCTCAAACGCGTCCAGTCTGCGCTTGCACGCGTCGCACAGCTCTGATCCAATAAATGTCTGATTTGTTGCAGACCGAGGTGTGCAAAAGACTTTAATAATCCAATCTATGAGCCATTAACATTTCATCTGTCTTCTTTCCCCCTTCGGCTCGTCCCACTGTGAGCTTCTCATTATCCCCAATTCTTTGTGGCAATTTTTGATGGGAGGATTGCGTTCGGACTGAATAATGAAGAGGAGTCGCGCAAATCAGCTGCTGTGCAAACAACCGATCTTTAGAATCCAGACTATTGATCGTACGCCTCAGCTTGAGGAGTACATTTTAACCCTTTGAAGTTTTGAATCTGATCGAATGCCCACCATGTGGGGTTCCTCAAGGGTCAATACTTAAACCTCTGTTGAAAGGACAAATGACAGCAGTTCAATTACCGGCAGTGTGTTGTGTCACTGTCGAAAGTAAACTAGCAGCCCAAATTTCCTTCAACAAAACCAAAAACAAAACAGTGGTAATTGTTTTCGTCAATATAGAAAAGAGGACGATTGCTTCAAATGACTTTCTTGCTGTAGCTGCTGATTGGTTGGTTGCCATATGCTTGTCACTTGTGATCGAAAGGTATTTTATTTGACAAACACTATTTGATTTGTTACTGTGTGACAGTATCAGCAACACACCCTCCTCATTTGCCATTAAAGTTAAGCGGTTCAATTATTTGTATGCTTTTTTTTTTTTTCGACATAAGGAACTCCTACGTACCACCTACCTCCAGTCAAGACCCCCGCGGGTGCCAAGAAGAAGACTTCCAAGCACTGCTTCCTTTGCGGCAAGAAGACCGGCCTAGCCACCAGCTACGAGTGCAGGTACGAGGGCGTGCCGACAGACCCCAAAACCAATTCCGCCGCTTTCGTACTCATCAGAGTAACGTTCAGCCGTTAGCTGCAATCCGGCTTTCTCGCGGCAACTTTCGCCGCATCGCTCAGGCCGAGGGAGTGTTCCATCTGATGCGACTGTGCGTAACCCTAAACAGCGACCACTAAATCGGAAAAGCTTCATGCTAGCAAGGCTAACAGTTTAGCGCCATTGATGTCGTTGAATCTCCCTTCCAAAGCATCGGACCAGTGAGGCCTATTCACTCATTTTGCTATAGACTCAATACTTTTGGGTTCGAGAGGAAAAAATGAGACAAGGGTTCCAAATTTGAGCTTTTATTTCAAGCTATTTCTAGCTATTTCCTCGATGATGGGCCCTTTTATTTCAACCTGTGCATTCTTGTCATGTCCAAAAAAAAAAAAACGTATTGACACGGTTGCTTTTGAAGATGGCATTTCCAAGTACCATCATAACCTGAGTGATGTCTGCGAGTAGTTACACAAAATTGCAAAGCTAGCAGAACATGCAAAATCAATCGGAGTTGTTCCACAAACATGAGCCACAGCCATTTGGAATGTCCTGAAGAAGAAGAGGGGGGGGAACCCCACCAGTGTACAGAGTAACAGATGTAGACCGAGGCTTAACAACAGCAGTTGATGACAGGAGCTGGAAGCAAAAACAACCCTTCGTGACAGCAGGAACAACCTCACAAGTACAGAATTCTACGCGAATGCACTGATAAGCAAGAATTGACTGAAAACGTACACGGCCAGGCAGAACATTTGACTGATTTATGACACATAATTTGTTCATCTTTACAACCGAGAGGAATTTACTGTTTCCTGAGAAATAAAAAAATATATATCAGCGTAAAACTGCACAAACAGCCAATTATCATTTTTAAAACTTGTACCATATAATTGGTCGGGCCCTAAAAAAAAAAAATGTGTCCAGTCACGACTTTTTTGTTGTGGAGCTAAAAATAAAGCCCTGCTATTTATAGATCCGACTTGGTGACAAGAATATCTGCCTTTTGATTTGGTCGTTCAGGTGCGGCAGCAACTTCTGCGCCGCTCACCGCTATGCAGAGACGCACGAGTGCTCGTACGACTACAAGGGGACGGGGAGGCGCTTCCTGCAGGACGCCAACCCGCTCGTCAGCGCTCCCAAGCTCCCCAAGATCTAGAAAGCTCTTTCTAGAAAACCTCCCGTCAGACTAAGGAGAACACGTTCAGCCCGAGACGGACGGATATTATTCACCAACGTGTGCTTTGTTTTGTTTTGTTTTTTTTGTATTTAGTTTTTTGTTTTGTTTGTCCCCCTCTCAGCCAAGCTTGAACTCTCCTATGGAAAAAAGGTGTGGACAAACAGCAGATGATCAATGTGAAAATATTTTATTTGTTCAATGAATCCATTGAAGTGTGCACGTGTAGGTTGTTTGCTGCAAAATATCTGCTGCATGTTCAGACATTTAAACCCCCCCCCCCCCCCCAAAACAAAAAAAAACGCCGATTGATTTCCATTGGGCACGTCTTGGCCAGATGCACTTTAGAAATATCATATTTAAACTTTTATTCTCAGCTGAGGGGTCTTTTTTTTATTGTCTCATGAAGTGTTTTCTTTTTTTTTTTTTTTTTTTGGATCTTGCGCCTGAAACGTCTTGTCTTGTTACGGGCCCATACAGATGACCATACAAATGAACTACGACCATCTGTGTTGAAAGTATTTATTCATGGAATATTTAAATTCAAATATGCAGTCTGTGTCTGTTTGAATGCCAGTTATAATTGTGTATAATTGAGAAAGGGGGGGGGGGGCGGGATATTTCAATGTCTTTCGGCAGTACGGTGGTTGCCATAAGAATCTTTTGTATTTTGTCTTTTTTTTTTTTTTTTAAATGCTCAGCCGTGAGCAAAAATTTCCAATGCTGTCATCATATCTGAAGGGGTTTGACTTTAAATAAAGTTTCTTTCCAAACCTTCAGATAAAATCACTTGTTTCTCCAATTAATTTTGTTCCCAAATCTGCCGGCCACCTGAATTAAGAGTTAATTTATCCACTGGAGTCAATACACGCCTTCATGTTTCCTCTCAAGGAAATAAAAACCTGTTAATGAGAAGTTCTCTCAGTTCGTAACCTGTTTTTCAGCCCGTATAACCCGCTTACTCTGTTGCTAACCAAAACAGCACCGCCTGCAGAGTCACAACAAAATGTGGAAGACGTAGCATGTTGTCTACAATATTCCGCCGTGCACTTGTGTCTCTCGCTTTCAAATATGTTGACTTGTGATAACCAAAACAGCAGCCCCGTGAACAGTTATTGTGAAAGAGGCAAGAATCTGGTGCCATATGGAGTCTGGTGTCTTTCCGGATGTGTGGTTGTTCCTCTGTTGCTAACCAAATCAGCAGCACCTACAGAGTCACATGCATAGATCAAGTGCGACTTATCACACGTAAACAAGTTCCCTTCCCTGAAAGATAAAGATGCTCTAACGTTTTGTGATCCCTCGATAGACTTGACATCTCTGTTGCTAACCAATGCAGCAGCAGCAAAATTCACATTGGAACAAACCTTTACATAGCCATAACTCAAATTAAAGCTCACGATGACACCATTCTCATAGCGGCCTTATTTTGCTACTGTCGGCTTGTATTTGGAAGTCATGACGCAAAACAAACCAAAAAAAAAGTATTTGCTTCTCTTTGGTGAATTACTTTCAACTAAGCTGGACATGGAACTGACTCCAAATTCCCTCGGTAGTTGTTGACGAATACTGACTTATTCTTGTGCCAGCGATTTGCTGGTTACTTAGCAACAAGATGACATCTTTTTTTCCAGATGTATTAAATATATATCACTAAGACAATAGAGTATTTTGACCCATAACGAATCGTGTCTTTTATTTTTTCTGCTTGGCAGGTGAGTCATGAGGCATGTGTGGTGGTGCTCGGTTGTTTGCGCTCTGTCTCAGACAAAACCTGACCCGAGTCACATGTCGATATCTGGATGGTTGCTCTCTCTGCCGTTTATGTTTGCAGTGTTACGGCTCTGAAATAATTACCCTGTGCACAAACAGTAATTGACCCTGTGAAGCTGCGATGGTCGTACGCTGGCTGGTGCATCGGCATCATATACCACGTTGCGTGCCAGTTCAAGTGGGTTTGTCCGATTTTTTTTTTAAATACTTCATTTAGGTTTTATTAGTTTTAGTATTAGATTTAGTTTATTTTGAATGATGATATCAACTGAATGCATGTTTTCTCCTGTTAAAAGGAAAAAAAAAAAAAAACATGCTCTCTGCGCGTTCCCACGCAAATTGCTGGATTTCATGCATCCGTCTGACTCCAAAGACACATAACACGCATGACAATTTGGCAAACTCACTTCACTCGGGAGAACAGAGGCTCCGTTGTCCCGCCCCGAGGATGGCGTAGAAGCCTGCGCATTCATGATCAGGCAAAACACACGGACACGTTTTGCATCCATGGACAAAGACGTGAGATTGTCACATTCCTCTGGTTAATAAGTTAATAACTGACTTGGGGCTGGATGTTCCTATTGACCATAACTCTACACACCCCTGTTAGAATGTCAGTTTGAAATATAGTTCAAAACAGAGACCAAGATAAATAATTTCCAAACTTTTCCCACTAGTTATGTGACCTATAACCTGGACAACTCAATTGCAAAAACAAACAAACAAACAAACAAACTGAAATAATGTGGTTGCACAAGTCTGCACACCCTCTTGTAGCTTTGGATGAGGCTTGAACTTTTGAAGGAACCAAACACATGTAATCTCTTGTTAGATGGGAGACGACACACACCTGTCACTGTTTTAAATACCTCTGAGTAATAAAGTTCTGATCCTCTAGTAGGCTTTTCCTGATATTGTTTGTTTTCTACCAGAACCCTGAAGGTTTCTCCCGAATGGGGCCCGATACTAGTTGTTGCTGGCTGGTGGCTAATCGGGCACCCAGAGAGACGGCCGATAGTGGTTCTTATCAATGACACAACTGGAAACCAACACATTGCAATGACATTTCAGGATTGGGGCATATCCCTCATGGGGCTCCGTCTAGCTGATGGTAATATTAGTGTTTTCATGAAAATAATATTTTAAATAAGAATTAGTTTAATGAAACGTGTGTCCCACCACATGCACGCAACCCTCGTACCATAAACCTTTTAGCATGATAGAAGAAGGAAGCAGTCAGTCACATGATATGCTGGTCTTGACATCAAGGTATGCCCTTTTTTCTATTTTTCATATTTTTAGAACATAGCTAGCCTTGATGGAATGTCTCACTGTACTACTTTTCTTTACCTATTTTCATAAGCAAGTTTGTCTTCTTGGTCAGTATTAACAGCTAGTTTCACAGGAAGATTTTACCCCTGAAAGAAAGCTAACATTCGTCCGGATTTGCTGCGATTCGTGTGACGAGAGTTGCTTAACAAGGTTGCATTGATTTAGACTTCATAAACTTTAATGTGTATTATTATTATTTTTATTGTTATTATTATTGATTAATATATACCAGAAAATCAGGACAGTGAAGGCTTATTTATCACGAATTTCGAAACACCAATGTCCTCCAATTCTGAATGACCCTTTTATCATTCGGGAAAATAAAACACTTTTTTTTTTTTTAAGTAAATATATTTGTATATGTTGACCGTCAGTGTGGGAAAAGGAATTATTTTTGTATTATTAATTTTATGTACGTTAATTACTGTATCTAAAAAAGAAAAAAGAAAAAGAAAAATATATCATTGCTTATTCGTCATTTTTGGACGGTGGGTGGGGGCTTCTTCATTCCCACTAATTTGGAACCATGGCGACCTTTTTTTTTTTTTTTTTGAACGTCTCCTCTTTTTGCTCTCCTTGCTCGACCCTCTTCCTTCACTCCACGTGAAGACGGAAGTGGGTGACGTCCCTCCACACGCAGCTGCTCCGTGGTGCTCGACTACGGAGCGACTGACGTGAATTTCGAACGACATCACACGTCGTACGACTGGCGACGACCCGAGTCCTCGTTACACTTTGTGACGACAAGAGAAGCACCGTGCGCGGCGACCACCGGACGCCGAGGAAGAGGCGAGGCGGACGGCTACGTTTGTGTCGGTTGGTCGGTCCACCGGTTCCGGACGCAGGTTCGGGAGTAATTGGATATTAATCGAGGGTCTCCGTGGGAAATAAAGGTAGGAACATCATTTATGATATTTAACGTTGTTTTGAATTGCACAGCATAAAAAAAACCGCTCTGTTGCGTTTTTGTTTTTTTTAATATTAAAGGTGGCTCCCATACCATTGGACTCCCTGGACATTTTATTAGGTATACACATTAGAATCTAAAACGATGCCCTATACAAACTTATACTGCTGACTTTAGAGGCGTATGAGAGAGGTATTAAATGAATGTTTATGATTGTGGTTGTTTGGGTGCCTCCACGTCTTGCGAAATATTAGGAACCCTCCCAGTATGATGCACTGCAGCTTTTCCATTCAATTCCTGTATTGGGTCTCGTTGAAACTGCAAGTGGTGAGTGGAAGGACGCATGATGGATGGATGGAGGGGGGCTCCGTGTGTCGGTCCCTGGTGGGATGCAGGCGTGGACGTACAGTCAAGCTGGCGGATTGCATTTCATTGGTTTTTCTGTGGTGTGCAGCAAAAATGATGATGATGATGATGATGAAGGAAATGAAGATGATGAACCTCAAACGCAAAATGTTGCCTTTTTAATCTAAGAGAACTCATAGATTAAAAGGCAATGTTTTTATTTCCAGAAGCTCTTTTAAGTTTTTCTTTAATCATTTGTCTGATGAAATTGTAATAGATATTTGAAACGCAACTGATTATCGTGTCGGCCTCACAGTGCAGGGTTCGATTTCGGCTTCCGGCCTTCTTGTGTGGAGTTTGCATGTTCTTCCAGTGCGTGCAGAGGTTTTTTGTGTTTTTTTGTGGGTATTCCGGTTTCCTCCCGCATCCAAAAAGCATGCATGGCAGACGAAGGGATCACTCTAAATTATCCCCAGGTGTGATGATGAGCACAAATAGTTGTTTGTTTATGTGTGCCCTGCGATTGGCTCGCAACCAGTTCAGGGTGTCCCCTACTTACTGCCCCGTAGACAGCTGGAATAGGCCCCAAGTTTTCATTTAGGATTGAATTATTTTGGATTTTTGTGAGTTGCATGGGATCATCATCGATCATTAGACTGAATTATTTATGTTTGTGTTCTTTTGTTTTTTCTTCATTTTTTTCTTCCTTTTGGTTTGTGCATTATCTGCAATGTCAATTTTAAACAATGCCTTATTTTTTTAAAAAGGGGATGAAATTAATTTTTTTAAAAATTGATTCATCGGTCAATCAACAAAATAATTGACAGATTAAAGTAATTGTTAACTGCTGTTATATATCGTCTCGGTTCTTTGCCATGCACTTTTTAATATCGTACTGTAAATATGCCGTAATGGTAGTGTTGTGGCAATACATGAATCATTTTGGTCCAACCAAGTACTGTGCAGGCTTGTTGCTTGAAATTGAACATCATCCCTCCCCAGTCTGGATGGGCGACTATCGGGAGTTGTTGCGGAGAATGAGCCCACGGCGTGTGCCTTAAATCAATGGAGTGTGGTGTGGCTTCCAGCTGATAGTTAGCGCGCATCTCGCATTTCAGCGCCGGGCTGCGGGGATCATCTTTCATCCCACTGTGTGCCACGCGCGTCGCGTAGACGTGGGCCATACTTTTCAGTTAGGCCGCCACTTGTCATCTTGACTCTACGCCTTAAAATTAAAAAATATATATATATATATATAAGTCATGTCATGGGCTGGAGTGTGGTGGTCAATGGTGTGATTGTGCAACTGTCATCTGTGTTACATCATTGCTGTTGCCTTTGGTTACACTCGTGCCACTGTTGTGGGCGACTGAAGGTGAAAAACAAATCATTGAGCGTTAGTTGATAGCTTTTACAGTTCCAGTCATTCAGTAGCGTCTCCACAAAGCCACTTTTGGCCTACAGGTACGCAAACAAACCAGCGTAGCAAATGACCGGTGCCGCACACCAGTAATAGTAATAGGCTCAACCAGGAGAAAAAGAAAACTACACTAATAGAGCAATCATTCTACTAGTGCGGCCTTGAAATGTTACCAATGCACTGAAATTATGGTAAGATAAGATAACCTTTATTTGTCCCACACTGGGGAAATTTGCAGTCTAGATTTTTAGTCTAGTAAAGAGCGTACTAGTGCATGGACTTCATACTCTATTCGAAGGATACTCAAACTCCGGAATGTATTAATGAAACCAAAGTAAATTTAATTTTTTTGTTCTCCTGGTAATTTGATGTTAAACTAAGGCTGAAAGCCTTCTTCCAATATTCTTGATTTCTGTTTTATCATCCGTGTACACGTCCCTAGGAGAACAATTTGACATCTGTGCTCCTTGAACAAGTGTCATGTATTTCTACTGGTGAAGTGCTAGTCGAAAAAGTTTTGTCCTCCTTGATCAGTCCTACAAGGGTGGTGGTGTCTGTAAGTTTGACGATGGGGTGAATGGGAGAGCAGAGGAGTAGAGGAGGGTACTGAAGAAAGATCCCTGAGGGATCCCTTTGTTTAGAATGAGAGTGGAGGAGGTGCCATTTTGGGGTCTGTTGCTTGGAAATTCACGTATCCAGGTGCACATTGAGCTGTATTTCTAGGGGCAGTGCAGAAATCAATACCACAGAATCCACGGAATTCATAACAACCTGAACACACCAGATTGTAGCTGTTGACCCATGTGACAAATATGACAGTTTTGCCCAAGGTTGTCGCTCTCTCGACCGCCCTTGTTGCCTGTGTCATGCTTCTTTACACGTTAGCTTCGACCCGTCCCCTGTTTCATTTCACTTTTTTTTTTTTCTCCCGTCGCAGTCAACAAGCTGGCGTGCTAATCTTGGTTATGTGCTAAAAGAAATCAAAGATTGCCGTTGGTGTTAGTGGATCTGCTGCTGGGTTGCTGTATTAGTCTTTGAGGGGGGAAAAAAAAAACAGTTGCTCTTTTATTCATGAGCTGCTTTCACCTTGTTGAGGTTTTATGGCCAACTCTCGGGTGCTGGATCATTATTAAGGCCCGAGCATGCGCTGCACAAGGCCCTCATGAAATTGCTTTTGTTGATATTCTTTGGCTGATATCAAAGTAAAACATTTCCAGGGTTTTCCAACCTCTACATGTATATACGTGGTGCGGCATTCGCTAACTCATGCATTTTATATTATTATTTTTTTTCAATCTGTCCTCAGTTATTCGCATTAAAAAAAGTCAATGTTTTGCTCAGGTCGAAGCAAAAACCTTATTTTTTTTTGGGGGGGGTGGTATTTTGTGGCAAAGGGATCATGTTTAGGAGGTTAATTTAGTCAAACATAGTGCTTTGCTTCCATCTTGTGGCATCTTGGTGCTTCTTCGGCGACCACTCGACAACCGGCGCTCCGCCGCCCGTTCTGAGAAATGTCATCTGCTCGTGGGCATTTCTTGAAGGCATCAGCGAGCCTGACAGAACAGGAGAACACACGAGCGGTCATAATTATGCTTTGGGAAAACATTGCAAGACTGAAAGACCGAAGGGCACTTGCCGAGACTATTGTGAGCTTGCAAATTGAACTCTGCGCTTTCTTGTCTTTTGAGCCGCGTTAAGGAGGGAAGTCATTGTGCGACGGGAAGAATGCAATCCCCGACTACATGAAGGCTCCATTAGGAGCCGGCTGCCGCCATTGTTGTGCACAATAGCTTGTGATGGTGCAAAGTGTTTCCCGACGTAGTTGACAAAATGCAACAGAGGAGGAATTTGACAGCTTCCATTGTAAGCCACTCACTTGCAAGGCTGGTTGGATGAAATTCCCGTCGCTGATCTGCTCACAGACATGTTGCATTTTAAAAAAATAGATTTCATGAAAAAAATGAAAACAAGTCAAAACTCTCTTAGCCAGCCTCCCACCCCAAAAAAATAAAAAATTAAAAATTGTGACTCGTTTTAGGTTTTCTACTTGGCCACCAGGGGCAGTGTAATACAAGTCGTGCGGATGTAAACCAATTTAGAGGTGCAACTTGATTGAGCCGAGGCACATATTTTAAAGTTGAAAATCGGCACACAGCCAAACAAAATTGTCCCAAATAGAGGATTTCATACTTTTTGCCATCTGATAGATCATTTATTTGTTCTTTCTGTCACTGTAAGTTGCCGGCATAGATAGATGGACAGAGATACATGATTTGTTCTTGATCAATAATTTTTCTCACCAATTCAGTGAAATTTGATCATTTCCCACGGCACACTAAATGTGCGCCGGCACACTGGTTAGGATTCACCGGTCTCGCTCCTTCAGCATCTCTTGGCCAGCTGTTTCCACCCCCGTCGTTCCATTCTTCTACTTAATCTCTCAAATATTATTGATTGCATTCCGCGAGGAGACAGGAAATGTATTCTGCCAACAAAGACAAGGGGGGCGGGATTGCTGGGCAATGGCACTTTGATGATGCTTCTTGTTGCGGGTCGCAGTGTTTTAATCTGGACGTGGGTGGTCATGCTTCATTCCTCTCATTGCGCTCAACAGAATTTTTTGATTGACTGGTAAATACTACAGTGTGTCTTGGACTTGAGCTTCTTTCTAATCAGGGGTACTAAGAAAGTGAGTGCTGAGAACAAAAGAACAATGTCCATACTGCCCTCCCTAAGTGTGCCGTGTTAAGTTTGGCAACAGCTTGCGTCAAGCTATTATTGACACTCCTGTTTTAAGTTCATTATAAAATTAATTAAAATTTAATGATCATAACCCATCCATATAACTTTGCCTTAATGAGTGTACGCTACCCTACGCTAACTTAATGCTAATGTAATGCGAAGCATCATAGACGGGCTAACCAAGCTAACGTCCTTACCACAGAGATTCACTGTAAAATGTGAAACAAAGAGAATTATCGTGTATTAAACCAAACTACATGATTTTGGTCTTTGGAAAGTACGCCAACTTATGCTAACTCAATGCTAATAAACGGTGAAGCATCATAAATGAGTTAGCACTGCTTATCGAAGTAGTTACTTGGAAGTCACTGTAAAACTACACATGTAAAGCAAGGAGAATTACATCGTATATTCAACCAAACCACATAACTTTGACTTGGGAAAGTATGCTTACTTAACGCTGACTTAATGCTAAACATCACAGAGGGGCTAACGAAGCTAGCGTCCGTATCACAGTGGTTATAAGGCCTTTAAACAGCAAATATAATCAAATATATACAATCAATCTATATGGGTTAAGCTGTATTAATGCCATTTCCAGATAAACTTTATTTTAAATACAAGTGATCTGATTTTACAAGCATGGTCACGGGATAAATTCAACCCC